>NC_084615.1:6973306-7028306 GCF_033978795.1 Nerophis ophidion
ATTCTCTAGCGAGTGACTTTTCAAGTGATGCTACATATTAGCAGTAATGCTACTTTTTATAGCAACGCTTTTGCCCCACACTTGACAAATTACGGTTGTCTGTTCGACATATTCCCACTTGAAGCCGAACCACCGCCAGACGACGGAAACCCTGCTGTTTTTATTGGGAATTAAGTCTTCCTTCATTTGTTACCAGATCCGCATCTTCTCTCGTATTTCACTTGTACGGCTACGTTAGCAGCTAACGTTGCCCAGTCTGCTACCTCTCTGCTGGGCGAGGGCGGACATGTGTGATGTGACGTAAGTAAAAATGTGCGCCTGCTTGTCTGTGAGAAGGAGAGACAGGAAAGAGTGAGAAGAGCCTGAAGTGAAGTGAAGTGAATTATATTTATATAGCGCTTTTCTCTAGAGACTCAAAGCGCTTTTACATTGTGAAACCCAATATCTAAGTTACATTTAAACCAGTGTGGGTGGCACTGGGAGCAGGTGGGTAAAGTGTCTTGCCCAAGGACACAACGGCAGTGACTAGGATGGCGGAAGCGGGAATCGAACCTGCAACCCTCAAGTTGCTGGCACGGCCACTCTACCAACCGAGCTATACCGCCCAGGTGCAAGTGTAATGCCCGCAGCTGTGTGAGAACGTATACTGGAATATTACGATATAGTCATTTTCTATATCGCGCAGAGATAAACCCGCGATATATCGATATATCGCCCATGGACGCCCCTGCTTATTACAGCATACAGTTCTGAGTCTTTCCCTTTTACGTCTTACTGTTCCCATCTCTTTGCAGCCTTTTAAGCTACATTAGTTTTAGTTTTTTGTTTTCCTTTAAAATGAAGTCTGCATAGAACAAGTGAAAGAAAAAGAAGCAGCACCCACACTGACGTATACGCTCCATTTTTTCTGCTCATTTGCATGATTTCTGTTTGGTATTTAGACCACATTCATATTTGCAAATGTATTCCTAAAAGTGGTTCAATCCTTTTTGTCGGACTCCATAGTTTCATTGTCGCAGCTTATTCTGGAGACTTGATGTGTAACGTGCTCCGTCCTTTAACCCCCACGAACCATGCGTGTTGTGTGTTGTGTGGTTGGTGTGGTCACAACACTGCTGAGGAACAACAAGTTCCCTGCAGCGGAACCACCCGGCATTAAAGAAATGTAAACGCCGCAAACGCCATCCCTCCCCTGACCTATTTCCTTCAAAATGGCTGCCGCACAGCAGCTACAGAGCGTGTGGGAGGAAAGAGGACACTTTTAACTTCATTGTGCTTTTTTCTCTCTGCACATCTCACACATCCTCTCAGCTCTTGACAGACGTAATGCGGTCGTCCGAGAGCGCTCCCCTCCGCTTCTTCTTCGTTTTTCTTGCTCCACCTTGCTGTCTTGGTGCCGTGTCCGACACTAATCCAGACTTGAAGGTGTGTGCCATTAAGCTGCGGCAGATGTAAAGGAAGCACGGCTTTCAACACAACATTAGTACACCGGCTCAACACGAGAGCTGCATGGATATATGTTGTCTTAGCAGAGAGAATCGTGATGAATTTTGATTGATGTATGTTGATCTATATTTTACTGTACTTCCTCAAATATTGCTGCCCTTATAAGCTGCTGCTGGCCTCCTGTACTTCTAACCAGGGTTGTCCTGATACCCATATTTAGTTATTTTTTATAAATAAAGGGGTTCCACAAAATGGCATTATTGGCTTTATTTAAAAAAAAACAACTTAGGGTACATTAAACATATGTTTTTTTTATTGCAATTTAGTCCTGATGTGTGCAGTAGGCTTCACGGTGGCAGAGGGGTTTGTGCGTCTGCCTCACAATACGAAGGTCCTGCAGTCCTGGGTTCAAATCCAGGCTCGGGATCTTTCTGTGTGGAGTTTGCATGTTCTCCCCGTGAATGCGTGGGTTCCCTCCGGGTACTCCGGCTTCCTCCCACTTCCAAAGACATGCACCTGGGGATTGGCTCCTCCCACTTCCAAAGACATGCACCTGGGGATAGGTTGATTGGCAACACTAAATGGTCCCTAGTGTGTGAATGTGAGTGTGAATGTTGTCTGTCTATCTGTGTTGGCCCTGCGATGAGGTGGCGACTTGTCCAGGGTGTACCCCGCCTTCCGCCCGATTGTAGCTGAGATAGGCGCCAGCGACCCCGAAAGGGAATCAGCGGTAGAAAATGGATGGATGGATGATCTATATTTTACTGTACTTCCTCAAATATTGCTGCCCTCATAAGCTGCTGCTGGCCTCCTGTACTTCTAACCAGGGTTGTCCTGATACCCATATTTAGTTATTTTTTATAAATAAAGGGGTCCACAAAATGGCATTATTGGCTTTATTTAAAAAAAAAAAAAACTTAGGGGACATTAAACATCCATCCATCCATCCATCATCTTCCGCTTATCCGAGGTCAATCGCGGGGGCAACAGCCTAAGCAGGGAAACCCAGACTTCCCTTTCCCCAGCCACTTCGTCTAGCTCTTCCCGGGGGATCCCGAGGCGTTCCCAGGCCAGCCAGGAGACATAGTCTTCCCAACGTGTCCTGGGTCTTCCCCGTGGCCTCCTACCGGTTGGACGTGCCCTAAACACCTCCCTAGGGAGGCGTTTGGGTGGCATCCTGACCAGATGCCCGAACCACCTCATCTGGCTCCTCTCCATGTGGAGGAGCAGCGGCTTTACTTTGAGTTCCTCCCGGATGGCAGAGCTTCTCACCCTATCTCTAAGGGAGAGACCCAAACTCATTTGGGCCGCTTGTACCCGTGATCTTATCCTTTCGGTCATGACCCAAAGCTCATGACCATAGGTGAGGATGGGAACGTAGATCGACCGGTAAATTGAGAGCTTTGCCTTCCAGCTCAGCTCCTTCTTTACCACAACGGATCGGTACAACGTCCGCATTACTGAAGACGCCGCATTAAACATATGTTTTTTTATTGCAATTTAGTCCTTAAATAAAATAGTGAAGATACTAGAGCAGTGGTTCTCAAATGGGGGTACATGTACCACTGGGGGTACTTGAAGGTATGCCAAGGGGTATGTAAGATGTTTGAGAAAATATTCTAAAAATAGCAACAATTCAAAAATCTGTTATAAATATACAATACTTCAACAAACTGAAAATAAATTTTTGTGGACATGTTCCATAAATATTGTTTATGTTTAAAATATTATTTTTTTGTGAAGAAATGTTTAGAATGAAGTTGATGAATCCAGATGGATCTCTATTACAATCCCCAAAGAGGGCACTTTAAGTTGATGATTACTTCTATGTGGAGAAATCTGCATTTATAATTGAATCACTTGTTTATTTTTCAACATTTTTTTTTGTTTTTTTATATCTTTTTTCCCAAATAGTTCAAGAAAGACCACTACAAATGAGCAACATTTTTGCACTGCTATATAATTTAATAAATCAGAAACTGATGACATAGTGCTGTATTTTACTTCTTTATCTCTTTTTTTTCAACCAAAAATGCTTTATTACTCGAATTAAAAACATGTTGACAGGATTACATCACTGGAAAAAGGTACTACACAACTTGTCTTTTAGTAGTAAGTAAACAAACAGACTCCTAATTAGTCTGCTGATGTATGCAGTAACATATTGTGTCATTTATCATTCTATTTTGTCAAATTTATTAAGGACAAACTGTAAAAAAATATATATATTATCCACTTGTTCATTTACAGTTAATATCTTCTTATTTTATGTTTTAACATGTTCTAGTTCAAATTTAATAATCACTTTTTTCCTCTTCTTTGATACTTTGCATTAGTTTAGGATGATACCACTTATTTGGGTATCAATCCGATACCAAGTCGTGACAGGATCATATATTGGTCAACTTGTCTTTTAGTAGTAATTAAACAAACAAAGACTCCTAATTAGTCTGCTGACATATGCAGTAACATATAGTGTCATTTATACACCTATTATTTTGTTCACATTATAAAGGAAAAGTGGTAGAAAATTAATTATTAATCGACTTGTTAATTTACTGTTAATATCTGCTTACTTTCTCTTTCAACGTGTCCTATCTATTTAGTTATCATTTATTCTTCTGTTTGATACTTTACATTAGTTTTGCGTGATACCACAAATTTAGGTATCGATCCGATACCAAGTAGTTACAGGATCATACATTGGTTATATTCAAAGTCCTCATGTGTCCAGGGACGTGTTTCCTGAGTTTATAAACATAATATTAATTTTTTAAAAACAAAAAAATGTTTTTGTGACGCAAAAAAAATATTGATGTAATCGCCATAGTATCACTGCTCAGTGTCCGCCCTGAGATGGGTAGGTTGTGAGTTCAAACCCCGGCCGAGTCATACCAAAGACTATAAAAATGGGAGCCATTACAATCAGCATCAAGGCTTGGAATTGGGGGTTAAATCAACAAAAATGATTCCCGGGCGCGGCCACTGCTGCTGCTCACTGCTCCCCTCACCTCCCAGGGTGTGATCAAGGGGATGGGTCAAATGCAGAGGACAAATTTGACCACACCTTGTGTGTGTGTGACAATCATTGGTACTTTAACTTTGAACTAGATTCGCTCTTGTACTTGGTATCATTACAGTGGATGTCAGGTGTAGAGTCATCCATGGTGTTTGTTTACATTAAACTATTGTATCCTCCTACGGTGTGTAGTGAAGCACGTTTAACTATTCCTTGTCCTGCAGTGATAATGATACTTGTAAGAAACTTACTTTATTTGTCACAATGGAGGCGAGGATTAGTGATTTAGAAGTAGCTAAAACTGCAGATGGACGTTAGCCGCTAGCTAGCTAGCCAGGTGTTAAAGCACCTCTTCCTGTGGGTGTTTCAGTGTTATAACTTCACCTTTTATTGGAAATATAGCTCAGTTGGTAGAGTGGCCGTGCCAGCAACTTGCGGGTTCCAGGTTCGATCCCAACTTCTGCCATCCTAGCCGTTGTGTCCTTTGGCAAGACACTTTACCCGCCTTCTCCCAGTGCCACCCACACTGCTTTAAATGTTACGTAGATATTGGGTTTCACTATGTAAAGTGCTTTGAGTCACTAGAGAAAAGCGCTATATAAATATACTTCACTTTATTGTCAGTTTTTAGGCCAAAATGCATCTGTTCTCCCTTTTTATGTCTACACACTGTGTCTGTTTGTAAGTACTCCGTTATTGTGCGCTGCCGAACATGCTCCGCAGCAATGTCAAACAGTCATGCCAGTTGAAAAAAAAAAAGGGGGGGGGGACTGGTACTTTTTATAGGCAATATGGTACCCAATATGAATCATAGGATAAAAATAAGCACTTCCAAGTCCGAGTCTATTGTCTTTGACCGGAAAAGAGTGGAGGAGTTCAAGTACCTCGGGGTCTTGTTCACGAGTGGGGGAAGAGTGGATGGTGAGGTCGACAGGCGGATCGGTGCGGCGTCTTCAGTAATGCGGATGCTGTATCCAGGGGCGGCGAAAAGGAGGGTAAAGGAGACGGATTCTAGGGGCCCATGATGGAGTGGGGCCCAGAGAGGCCTCTAATGATGATGAAATTATGTGTTGGGGGCCCTGTAAAGACTTACTGCCGGCAATGCGGACCAAGCTCTGGCACTGATCATACAGGGAGTGGACCGCCACAATAAGACAGTCCGATACCCCATACTCTCTGAGCACTCCCCACAGGACTTCCCGAGGGACACGGTCCAATGCCTTCTCCAAGTCCACAAAGCACATGTAGACTGGTTGGGCAAACTCCCATGCACCCTCAAGAACCCTGCCGAGAGTATAGAGCTGGTCCACAGTTCCACGACCAGGACGAAAACCACACTGTTCCTCCTGAATCCGAGGTTGGACTATCCGGCGTAGTCTCCTCTCCAGTACACCTGAATAAACCTTACCGGGAAGGCTGAGGAGTGTGATCCCACGATAGTTGGAACACACCCTCCGGTCCCCCTTCTCAAAGAGAGGAACCACCACGAGCACGTTTCCAGTGAGAGTTGGAGTCGTCCTTTGTCACCGATTCTGTTCATAACTTTTATGGACAGAATTTCTAGGTGCAGTCAAGGCGTTGAGGGGTTCCGGTTTGGTGACCGCAGGATTAGGTCTCTGCTTTTTGCAGACGATGTGGTCCTGATGGCTTCATCTGACCGGGATCTTCAGCTCTCACTGGATCGGTTCGCAGCCGAGTGTGAAGCGACTGGAATGAGAATCAGCACCTCCAAGTCCGAGTCCATGGTTCTCGCTTGGAAAAGGGTGGAATGCCATCTCCGGGTTGGTGAGGAGACCCTGCCCCAAGTGGAGGAGTTCAAGTACCTAGGAGTCTTGTTCACGAGTGGGGGAAGAGTGGATCGTGAGATCGACAGGCGGATCGGTGCGGCGTCTTCAGTAATGCGGACGTTGTACCGATCCGTTGTGGTGAAGAAGGAGCTGAGCCGGAAGGCAAAGCTCTCAATTTACCGGTCGATCTACGTTCCCATCCTCACCTATGGTCATGAGCTTTGGGTTATGACTGAAAGGACAAGATCACGGGTACAAGCGGCCCAAATGAGTTTGGGTCTCTCCCTTAGAGATAGGGTGAGAAGCTCTGCCATCCGAGAGGAACTCAAAGTAAAGCCGCTGCTCCTCCACATGGAGAGGAGCCAGATGAGGTGGTTCGGGCATCTGGTCAGGATGCCACCCGAACGCCTCCCTAGGGAGGTGTTTAGGGCACGTCCAACCGGTAGGAGGCCACGGGGAAGACCCAGGACATGTTGGGAAGACTATGTCTCCCGACTGGCCTGGGAACGCCTCGGGATCCCCCGGGGGGATGTAGACTAAGTAGCTGGGAAGAGAGAAGTCTGGGCTTCCCTGCTTAGGCTGCGACCTGAATTCAGATAAGCGAAAGAAGCTGGATGGACATTAGAATGTTACAAACTACAGTAGATTTATGTCCAGAATTTACCTAGGAGGTTGAACTTACTGTATCTCCTGCACGCTGCTTCCACTTGAAACAGCTTTTTCATATTTTCGTAGATACATGCCCACAGTTGCCCTTGGCTGACATTGTTGTAACCTTTATCGGTGACCTCTGCTTCAGTATGCTGCAGATTGTAGCTATGCTCGTACTGTTTTGACAAATCGGTCAAGATTTTCCACAATTTTTCTCCACATTTACTTTCTTTTGAGTCATGGTTGAAAAGAGGAAGTCTAGCTATTAGCTAATGCTAGCGAGTGAGGCAGCAGGTGTTTCTGTGGATTCTTCCAGCGTTCACGCTGACATCTGCTATGCTAACTAGCGCTGGGGAAGAATCTAAAGATGTTTCACTACTCAAACGTTTTAGTCGCAACTTAAAGCAAAAATAGAGCCTGAAAATATTTGTCAGGTTGGGGACTCCTAAGCCCAGGTTCATGTTTTCGGGAGATACACATTTTTCTCAGATGTTTATCATTAAAGATGTCCGATAATGACTTTTTTGCCGATATTCCAATATCGTCCAACTCGTAATTACCGATTCCGATATCAACCGATATATACAGTAGTGGAATGAACACATTAGTATGTCTAATTTTGTAGTGATGCCCCGCTGGATGCATTAAACAAAGTTTTCCAAAATAAATCAACTCAAGTCATGGAAAAAAATGCCAACATGGCGCTGCCATATTTATTATTGAAGTCACAAAGTGCATTATCTTTTTTTAACATGACTCAAAACAGCAGCTTGGAATTTGGGACATGCTCTCCCTGAGAGAGCATGAGGGTGTTGAGGTGGCAGGTGGTAGGGGGTTGCAAGGGTGTATATTGTAGCGTCCTGGAAAAGTTAGTGCTGCAAGGGATCCTGGGCATTTTTTCTGTTGTGTTTACGTTGTGTTAGTGTGGATGTTCTCCCAAAATGTGTCTGTCATTTTTGTTTGGTGTGGGTTCACAGTGTGGCGCATATTTGGAGCAGTGTTAAAGTTGTTTTTACGGCCACCCTCAGTGTGACCTGTATGGCGAGAAACTTACATTTTTGAATATAAAACTTAGCCAATAGCATAATGAGCTTGAAGAGGTAAATTTCATTTTTTTTTTAAATGATCAATGCAGTGTAAAACCAAATATATATTATGTTTTAGTTGCTTAAGAGATATTCCTGGCTCTGAATTTGTTCATTGCTACTTTTATGTTTTTGTGCATTACTTGTTGCCGTCATCATTAAACAATCAGGTTACTCATCAGTTACTCAGTACTTGAGTAGTTTTTTCACAACATACTTTTTACTTTTACTCAAGTAAATATTTGGGTGGCTACTCCTTACTTTTACTTGAGTAACCTTTTTGAATCGTGATCTATGTTTGAATATGTTTTTGTTAGACTGAAAATAAACTGAAACTGAACTGAAACTGAGAAAAAAGTAATACATCTCTAAAGTAACAGTACTCTTACTTGAGTAGTTTCTGGCTGCTCTTACCTACCACCTCTGCGTGCGTGCATGTGCGCGCGCGTGTGTGTGTGTGTGTCATAGAAGGCAGCGTGTGTGTGTGTGTGTGTGTGTCATAGAAGGCAGCGTGTGTGTGTGTGTGTCATAGAAGGCAGCGTGTGTGTGTGTGTGTGTGTGTCATAGAAGGCAGCGTGTGTGTGTGTGTGTGTGTGTGTGTCATAGAAGGCAGCGTGTGTGTGTGTGTGTCATAGAAGGCAGCGTGTGTGTGTGTGTGTGTCATAGAAGGCAGCGTGTGTGTGTGTGTGTGTGTGTGTCATAGAAGGCAGCGTGTGTGTGTGTCATTGAAGGCAGCGTGTGTGTGTGTCATAGAAGGCAGCGTGTGTGTGTGTGTCATAGAAGGCAGCGTGTGTGTGTGTGTCATAGAAGGCAGCGTGTGTGTCATAGAAGGCAGCGTGTGTGTGTGTGTCATAGAAGGCAGCGTGTGTGTCATAGAAGGCAGCGTGTGTGTGTGTGTCATAGAAGGCAGCGTGTGTGTCATAGAAGGCAGCGTGTGTGTGTGTGTGTGTGTGTGTGTGTGTGTGTGTGTGTGTGTGTGTGTGTGTGTGTGTGTGTGTGTGTGTGTGTGTGTGTGTGTCATAGAAGGCAGCGTGTGTGTGTGTGTGTGTGTCATAGAAGGCAGCGTGTGTGTGTGTGTGTGTGTGTGTGTCATAGAAGGCAGCGTGTGTGTGTGTGTGTGTGTGTGTGTGTCATAGAAGGCAGCGTGTGTGTGTGTGTGTGTGTGTGTGTGTGTGTGTGTGTGTGTGTGTGTGTGTGTGTGTGTGTGTGTGTGTGTGTGTGTGTGTGTCATAGAAGGCAGTGTGTGTGTGTGTGTGTTTTCATAGAAGGCAGCGTGTGTGTGTGTGTCATAGAAGGCAGCGTGTGTGTGTGTGTGTGTGTGTGTGTGTGTGTGTGTGTGTCATAGAAGGCAGCGCGTGTGTGTGTGTGTGTGTGTGTGTGTGTGTGTGTGTGTGTCATAGAAGGCAGCGTGTGACGCCTGTATTGACATGTTATTCCTTCAACAAGATGCTGACATCACTCTCTCTCTCCTCAGCCAATCACAGGCGAGCTGGTCATGCAGTGACCAACATCCTGGCCAAAGAACTGATGCAGGACGACACACCTTCATCGAGCAAGGTGCCCACCAAGAAGGTGAAGCTGGAGGAGGGGAGCAAGAAGGAAGACTCATTAGAGGAACTACTGGAAGCTCGCTCCAATTAGGGCAGATGTTTGCTCTTCTTTTATGTATAGTTACTGCTTCTCAGTGCTGGGGCCAACATTCAAATGCAATGTGTTGTTTTCCGGGATGAAAATGTCCCTCGGCCATATTTGCCACTATTATCATTTTGTTTCTTCACTTGCTTTGTTGTTACACGATGAATCAAAAGGGCATCACCTCTACTGTGCACTTATTTCCACATTTTGTTTTAGGAATGTCAGCCACATCCTGGCTGTTTTCTCGAAGCCACTCACAGTTTGTGTTGTACACTGCATGTTTGTACAGTGCAGGCCGCCTTCTCAATCTGTCTGTCCTTTATTTTCATGACTATTTACATTTGCCGATTGTCCCTGAAGGCATCACAACTATGAATGAACACGTGGAGTTATGTAAAGGTGAAATAACTGAAAACATGTTCTAGTTTCTTCAAAAAAAGCTCTTGGCATTCTCAACAGGTGTGCTTGAAGCTCATGGAGAGAATGCCAAGAGTGTGCAAAGGGTGGCTATTTTGAAGAAACTAGGAATACAAAACACGTTTTCAGTTATTTCACCTTTCCTTAAGTAGATATCTCCACATGTGTTCGTTTGTAATTCAGGGACAATCTGCAATGTAAATAGTCATGAAAATAAAGAAACCGCATTGAATGAGAAAGTGTGTTCAAACTTTCGGTCTGTTCTGTAAGTGCCAACGGGAAGTCAGGTCCGTCATTTCACGGTCACAGCTAGTTCTCACCAGGGTGAAAGATTTAGTTCTCGGGCTTTGACGCTCAGTTTGGAACACTTACTTCAAGCACTCGCATCGTTACAGAAAGGCCCACAGGATTGTCAACTTGGAGGAGAAACACCCTTTTTAGAGAGCAGTTTACATGCCTGTGTGCTTTTATAATAGTCTATTTTAGTTCCGATGTATGCCTATAATTATGCTGTACCCACCACTGGAAAGCACACTGGAAAAACTGGCCAAAAGTGTAGATATATGACTGAAAACACAACTTTTTACTTATGCAATAGATCTTCCTATGCAAGCATACTGTAATCCGTCCTCAGACTAGCAATATCAACCTGCTGAGTCGTGGAGGAAGTGATTTTCATCAAGTTGTAATCACCTGCTGGGATTTCTTTTTTTCTTTTTCTTTTTTTGCACAAGTTTATTGATAATTCCACGAGTCGTGTTGAAGCACCAACAACTAAGAGGTCATCAGTCAATTACAAGGACAATATCAGAGCATCATTGGAAGACAAACTTTAACTTGACATTCTTTTTTTTTTTCTTAAAGATATTTTCTATTGTCCATTTTTACAGTTGATTGTTGTTTTTTTTTTTTTAAATCTCATTTGAATGGATGTAATTTTTGATTTTTTTTCTCTCTGTCTTCTCTAGAGATGGCTCTGCGTACACAGAGTAATGCACATAATGTTCCAGTTTGCCTCGCAAATCTATTAAAATGTCTTTAATTAATGTACTTCAATCAATCAATCAATGTTTACTTATATAGCCCTAAATCACTAGTGTCTCAAAGGGCTGCACAAACCACTACAACATCCTCGGTAGGCCCACATAAGGGCAAGGAAAACTCACACCCAGTGGGATATCAATGTGAATGACTATGAGAAACCTTGGAGAGGAGGAAACATGATACTGTGAAAGTTCAATCCATAATGGATCCAACACAGTCGCGAGAGTCCAGTCCAAAGTGGTTGTGTTTAATTAATGTATCAATCAATCAATCAATCAATCAATGTTTATTTATATAGCCCCAAATCACAAATGTCTCAAAGGACTGCACAAATCATTACGACTACAACATCCTCGGAAGAACCCACAAAAGGGCAAGGAAAACTCACACCCAGTGGGCAGGGAGAATTCACATCCAGTGGGACGCCAGTGACAATGCTGACTATGAGAAACCTTGGACAGGACCTCAGCTGTGGGCAACCCCCCCCCCTCTAGGGGACCGAAAGCAATGGATGTGGAGCGGGTCTAACATGATACTGTGAAAGTTCAATCCATAGTGGCTCCAACACAGCCGCGAGAGTTCAGTTCAAGCGGATCCAAGACAGCAGCGAGAGTCCCGTCCACAGGAAACCATCTCAAGCGGATCAGCAGCGTAGAGATGTCCCCAACCGATACAGGCGAGCGGTCCATCCTGGGTCCCGACGAGCGGTCCATCTTGGGTCTCGACTCTGGACAGCCAGTACTTCATCCATGGTCATTGGACCGGACCCCCTCCACAAGGGAGGGGGGGACATAGGAGAAAGAAAAGAAGCGGCAGATCAACTGGTCTAAAAAGGAGGTATATTTAAAGGCTAGAGTATACAGATGAGTTTAAGGTGAGACTTAAATGCTTCTACTGAGGTAGCATCTCGAACTGTTACCGGGAGGGCATTCCAGAGTACTGGAGCCCGAACGGAAAACGCTCTATAGCCCGCAGACTTTTTTTGGGCTCTAGGAATCACTAATAAGCCGGAGTCTTTTGAAGGCAGATTTCTTGCCGGGACATATGGTACAATACAATCGGCAAGATAGGATGGAGCTAGACCGTGTAGTATTTTATACGTAAGTAGTAAAACCTTAAAGTCACATCTTAAGTGCACAGGAAGCCAGTGCAGGTGAGCCAGTATAGGTATATATGTATGTATATATGTATATAAAGGTATATACAGTATAGGTATATATGTATATAAAGGTATATACAGTATAGGTATATATGTATGTATGTATGTATATAAAGGTATATACAGTACAGGTATATATGTATGTATATAAAGGTATATACAGTATAGGCGTAATATGATCAAACTTTCTTGTTCTTGTCAAAAGTCTAGCAGCCACATTTTGTACCAACTGTAATCTTTTAATGCTAGACATGGGGAGACCCGAAAATAATACGTTACAGTAATCAATGTACTTATTTTGGTTGTTATAATCGTGTGGTTTTGTTTAATTATTGTACTTACCATATTTTTCGGACTATAAGTCGCAGTTTTTTTTTCATAGTTTGGCCGGGGGTGCGACTTATACTCGGGAGCGACTTATGTGCGAAATTATTAACACATTAAATACTATTATTTAGCTCATTCACGTAAGAATCAGAATCAGACATACTTGATTAATCAGACAAACATTACAGGGAGACAGAACAGGATCGCTGACGGGTCTGCCAGCTTCCGGCGCCCCTTACAAAAAAGCTGAGATACAGTGTGGGTAAATGGAGAAAAAAATAAAAGAGGGGGTCCAGACTGAGGCAAAAGGGAAAAAAAACAACTCATAGCCATAGCACACATTAATCTCACATGTGTGTAAGAAGGAAACATCAAAGGACATGAAAGACATTAAAGTAACGTAGCTGATACAAGCAGCCACTTCTACATACAGCTATGAATAAAAAGTCAAAGAAACATCCACTGTAAAGACAGAAGCAGACCCAACAAAGCAACCAAGAGAGCCGACTCCAATCTCGGCCGCCAACCAACTCTCGGCCAGTGTCCAGTCCGCATGGATGAGCGAGGATACGTCCAAGGAGACTTGAGGTGTCCGATACCTGCTCACCCAGCCAAGACACCTCGAAGCCTCTCCGTCCCAGGCGCTCATTGCTAGCTCCGCAGTCCTGTCCCCTCATCTGTGTCTCCTCCAGTCTCGCCAAACAGACTCCGGTGTTGCAGAGACCCAGCAGCTGGTCTCCATGGCCAAAAGGCTCCTGGGAGGCACATCCAGAAGTCCACAAAAAGCACCGCAGAGGTCACGAAAGTGCCACCCCTGGTAAGAGACTAGACGTATAAGATTTGATGGGATTTATGGATTAGGAGTGAGAGATAGTTTGGTAAAGGTATAGCATGTTCTATATGTTATAGTTATTTGAATGACTCTTACCATAATATGTTAGGTTAACATAGCAGTTGCTTATTTATGCCTCATGTAACCTACACTTATTCAGCCTGTTGTTCACTATTCTTTATTTATTTTAAATTACCTTTCAAATGTCTATTCTTGCTGTTGGATTTTATTAAATAAATGTCCCCCAAAAAATGCGACTTATATATGTTTTTTTCTTTCTTTATTATGCATTTTCGGCAGGTGCGACTTATACTCCAAAAAATAAGGTCACCTGTTCTTCAAATGAGTTAAACAATATTACTACACAATAAACGTACATGTAAATAAATGACAATATTGTTTAAAAGTTCTTCACTTATTTCACTTTGAAGGCTCAAGGAAACTAGACATTTAATTGTTTTAACTGCTTTTTATCTAACAAATTGTTCTTAGGGTAATTTGTATTTGCTTTTTAAATGTAAATTTCACTTCTGTTTTACATGTTATTTTTTTTAGTTTGTCCTTTGCCTCTATTTCTTGGTGGTGTAGCGTGCAAGGACGGGAGCGGAAGAAGTGTCAAAAGATGGCGCTAACTTTTTTCAATGACATTCAGACTTTACTTCAATCAATAACAAAGCAGCATCTCCTCATCCGTGGCTCACTAGTACAACAACGCATGAAATGCGTCCCTCCAGTAACTAATGTTTCATGGGTGATTTTTGTAAACTCACTACAACTTTAGCGCTTTCATACCGTAAAATATCAAAGAATATTATTTATCTCATTCACGTAAGAGACTAGACGTATAAGATTTGATGGGATTTATGGATTAGGAGTGAGAGATAGTTTGGTAAAGGTATAGCATGTTCTATATGTTATAGTTATTTGAATGACTCTTACCATAATATGTTAGGTTAACATAGCAGTTGCTTATTTATGCCTCATATAACCTACACTTATTCAGCCTGTTGTTCACTATTCTTTATTTAGTTTAAATTGCCTCTATTCTTGGTGTTGGGTTTTATTAAATACATTTCCCCCCAAAAATGCGATTTATACTCCAGTGCGACTTATATATGTTTTTTTCCCTTCTTTATTATGCATTTTCGGCGGGTGCGACTTACAGTATACTCTGAAAAATACGGTATTTTGCTTGATTTAATCATGTGGTCAACCCTCATTTGATCTTGCAAAAAAAAAAAAAAAAAAACGGTTTGTTATTTCGTCATATTCACATAATTTTTTCAAGTTTTGTTGTAATCCCACCATATTTTCGGTCTATTTATAGAATTTGTACCGGACATGTACATGTTACCTCGATTACCGTAACGTATTATTTTGGGGTCTCCCCATGTCTAGCATTAAAAGATTACAGTTGGTACAAAATGCGGCTGCTAGACTTTTGACAAGAACAAGAAAGTTTGATCATATTACGCCTGTACTGTATATACTTTATATACATATATACATACATATATACCTATACTGTATATACCTTTATATACATACATATATACCTATACTGTATATACCTTTATATACATATATACATACATATATACCTATACTGGCTCACCTGCACTGGCTTCCTGTGCTCTTAAGATGTGACTTTAAGGTTTTACTACTTACGTATAAAATACTACACGGTCTAGCTCCATCCTATCTTGCCGATTGTATTGTACCATATGTCCCGGCAAGAAATCTGCCTTCAAAAGACTCCGGCTTATTAGTGATTCCTAGAGCCCAAAAAAAGTCTGCGGGCTATAGAGCGTTTTCCGTTCGGGCTCCAGTACTCTGGAATGCCCTCCCGGTAACAGTTCGAGATGCTACCTCAGTAGAAGCATTTTAAAACTCATCTGTATACTCTAGCCTTTAAATAGACCTCCTTTTTAGACCAGTTGATCTGCCGCTTCTTTTCTTTTTCTCCTATGTCCCACTCTCCCTTGTGGAGGGGGTCGGGTCCGATGACCATGGATGAAGTACTGGCTGTCCAGAGTCGAGACCCAGGATGGACCGCTCGTCGGGACCCAGGATGGACCGCTCGCCTGTATCGGTTGGGGACATCTCTACGCTGCTGATCCGCCTCCGCTTGAGATGGTCTCCTGTGGACGGGACTCTCGCTGCTGTCTTGGATCCGCTTGAACTGAACTCTCGCGGCTGTGTTGGAGCCACTATGGATTGAACTTTCACAGTATCATGTTAGACCTGCTCGACATCCATTGTTTTCGGTCCCCTAGAGCGGGGGGGTTGCCCACATCTGAGGTCCTCTCCAAGGTTTCTCATAGTCAGCATTGTCACTGGCGTCCCACTGGATGTGAATTCTCCCTGCCCACTGGGTGTGAGTTTTCCTTGCCCTTTTGTGGGTTCTTCCGAGGATGTTGTAGTCGTAATGATTTGTGCAGCCCTTTGAGACATTTGTGATTTGGGGCTATATAAATAAACATTGATTGATTGATTGATGTTTTGACTGCAGTCTTCATCAGAAGGGTCACCTGACCACTGCGACGTGTCGCCCATCATCTCTTCTGGGCGTGGCAGACCTGTCCAGTCCACCTGGTCACAGAAGAAGGCTGCAGATGAAAGTCAAAACATGTCTGGTAAAAAAAAGAAATCCATCTCTACCGAAAATATGGTCTGATCACAACAGTATGTGTTTTGATGTCATGACGTGTATGCATTTTCAAAGTTCTAACTCCTGTTGTCCAGCATCTGTTTCAGGCAGAAAATAAACACACATTGCAGCAGAAAGTCCTCACACTCTGCAGAGTCATCCTTCCACTGGCAGCAGAAGAAGAATGCATAAACAGTGCAGAGGAGCTACTTTCTTTGCTGCAGCGCCAGGCAGGAATTTTCCAGCATCAATTCTCAGTCTGCTTTCATCTTAACCTTCAGCTCGTTTGATTCTTTCACAGCAGTGCGGACAAGCAGATGTTTGGTATGTTCTGACCTGACTTGTGGTGAGAAGCTTGCGTGTTCTTCCTGCTTGTGACCCACCGACACCATCCATGTGTCCACCAACGCAGGTGAGGACACGTCTTGGTCTGGTGTGTGACATCATCGGTGTGACATCATCAGTGACCTCACTCACAACTATAGTGTTCTGTTTTAGAGACTCGTCTCCCCTTCTGTCTGACGTGTGAGAGACAAACCCCGTTTCCATATGAGTTGGGAAATTGTGTTAGATGTAAATATAAACAGAATACAATGATTTGCAAATCCTTTTCAACCCATATTCAGTTGAATATGCTACAAAGACAACATATTTGATGTTCGAACTCTTACACTTTATTTTGTTTCGCAAATAATAATTAACTTAGAATTTCATGGCTGCAACACGTGCCAAAGTAGTTGGGAAAGGGCATGTTCAAGACTGTGTTACATCACCTTTTCTTTTAACAACACTCAATAAACGTTTTGGGAACTGAGGAAACTAATTGTTGAAGCTTTGAAAGTGGAATTCTTTCCCATTCTTGTTTTATGTAGAGCTTCAGTCCTTCAACAGTCCGCTGTCCTATTTTACGCTTCATAATGCGCCACACATTTTCCATGGGAGACAGGTCTGGACTGCAGGCGGGCCAGGAAAGTATCCGCACTCTTTTTTTAAGAAGCCACACTGTTGTAACACGTGGCTTGGCATTGTCTTACTGAAATAAGCAGGGGCGTTCATGATAACATTGCTTGGATGGCAACATATGTTGCTCCAAAACCTGTATGGACCATTCAGCATTAATGGTGCCTTCACGGATGTGTAAGTTACCCATGCCTTGGGCACTAATACACCCCCATACCATCACACATGCTGGCTTTTCAACTTTGCGCCTATAACAATCCGGATGGTTCTTTTCCTCTTTGTTCCAGAGGACACCACGTCCACAGTTTCCAAATATAATTTGAAATGTGGACTCGTCAGACCACAGAACACTTTTCCACTTTGCATCAGTCCATCTTAGGTGAGCTCGGGCCCAGAGAAGCCGGCGGCGTTTCTGGGTGTTGTTGATAAATGGGTTTGGCTTTGCATAACACAGTTTTAACTTGCACTTACAGATGTAGCGACCAACTGTAGTTACTGACAGTGTTTTTATGAAGTGTTCCTGAGCCCATGTGGTGATATCCTTTACACACTGTCGGTTTTTGATGCAGTACCGCCCGAAGGATCAAAAGTCCATAATATCATCGCTTACGTGCAGTGATTTCTCCAGATTCTCTGAACATTTTGATGATTTTACGGACTGTAGATGGTAAAATCCCTAAATTCCTTGCAATAGCTCGTTGAGAAATGTTGTTCTAAAACTGTTTGACAATTTGCTTACAAAGTGGTGACCCTCACCCCATCCTTGTTTGTGAATTACTTAGCATTTCATGGAAGCTGCTTTTATAGCCAATCATGGCACCCACCTGTTCCCAATTAGCCTGTGGGATGTTCCAAATAAGTGTTTGATGAGCATACTTTTGATCCCTCAGGCAGTACTGCATGAAAAACCGACATCAGTTTGTAAAGGATATCACCGCATGGGCTCAGGAACACTCCAGAAAACCACAAGTTAAACCTCTACCATGCAAAGCCAAACCCATTTATCAACAGCACCCAGAAACGCCGCCCGCTTCACTGGGCCCGAGCTCATCTAAGATGGACTGATGCAAAGTGGAAAAGTGTTCTGTGGTCTGACGAGTCCACATTTCAAATTATATTTGGAAACAGAGGACATGGTGTCCTCCAGAACAACGAGGAAAATAACCATCCGGATTGTTAGAGGCGCAAAGTTGAAAAGCCAGCATGTGTGATGGTATGGGGGTGCATTAGTGCCCAAGGCATGGGTAACTTGCACATCTGTGAAGGCACCATTAATGCTGAATGGTCCATACAGGTTTTGAAGCAACATATGTTGTCATCCAAGCAACGTTATCATGGACGCCCCTGCTTATTTCAGCAAGACAATGCCAAGCCACATGTTACAACACCGTGGTTTCGTAGTAAAAGAGTGCGGGTACTTTCCTGGCCCGCCTGCAGTCCAGACCTGTCTCCCATGGAAAATGTGTGGCGCATTATGAAGCGTAAAATAGGACAGCGGAGACCCCGGACTGTTGAAGGACTGAAGCTCTACATAAAACAAGAATGGGAAAGAATTCCACTTTCAAAGCTTCAACAATTCGTTTCCTCAGTTCCCAAACGTTTATTGAGTGTTGTTAAAAGAAAAGGTGATGTAACACAGTGGTGAACATGCCCTTTCCCAACTACTTTGGCACGTGTTGCAGCCATGAAATTCTAAGTTAATTATTATTTGCAAAAAAATAATAAAGTTTATCAGTTTGAACATCAAATATGTTGTCTTTGTAGCATATTCAACTGAATATGGGTTGAAAAGGATTTGCAAATCATTGTATTCTGTTTATATTTACATCTAACACAATTTCCCAACTCATATGGAAACAGGGTTTGTAATATTGTATTTAATGATACTTTGAAAATAATGATCATGTTAGCGAATGATGGAGTAAAAATCCTGTGGTACAGCACATGTCAACTAAGCCAATTAAAAGAGTTTGGGAGATGAGAATAAATCTAAAGGTAAACTCCACAACAAGCAGTGAGCAGCAGCGGTGGCCGCGCCCGGGTATCATTTTTGCTGATTCAACGCCCAAATCCTCCCCAATTAACTCACTAAACTGCGTTAAATTAATACTTTGAGAGCTGTCTGTTAAAATAATTGTGTTAGTTATCACACAACTTTAGTATGCTATAGTTATTAGCCATTGTGCTCAAGCTGTACTTTTTCTATCTGTGCAAGGACAAAACTTATTGGCCTCAGGTTTTAGCCTGCTAACAGCCAAGGACTTCAAGGACGTCACGAAGATAAGACGACAGCACGCAGACGAAGCAGAGACAAGACAATCACAAGGCCACCAGCACATTCTGTTACGTATTGTGCGTACTGGACATGCTTTGCATGATATATGTGACCACTCCTTTTAGAGGCAGCCTCAGTGATGTTGGGTATGGAACTTCTGAATAAATAGAGGGACACAGGAGCTGAACCTTGGAGCGTAGGGCGAGACTGTGACTAAGTGTTCAGCTCCATGCGTTCTCCTCATGAGCTAAATTGAACGCTGTCTCTTTATGATTCCTTGCTTCTTGTCTGTTTAATAGATGTCATCAGTGTTTGAACCTGACGGAAACATAAACACTATGTCAGGGTTCCTTCTTTAACTCACCAAACGGGTTTAAATTAACATCAAGCGATTTAAACTCAGCAAGTTAACACTTTTCCAGGGTTTACATGGCTCCACACTACGGAGTTAAAGTAGTATTTACAAAATAGTTACGTTCGCAAAACTTTTTTTAGAGTCTCTTCTGTAATCCCAAATTTAACATGATAAACATTGTTTAATTTGGTTTGTCCCATGCTGTCAGTTAAAAAAAAAAACACAAATGAGGGTATGATGAACACATTTTCACCTGCAGAAACCATTTGAGTTTTGAATATCAAATACTTTCTAACAGTTCGATTTAGTGTAGACATGCACCCAATTGCAGGAAATAGTCTGGATTTTCAAAATATTCTTTCTGGGTTTGTGTGGCAGCTCTTTGTGACACTTTTCCTCTGTTTTACTGCAGTTTTTCCAAACGACAACAGGTGGCTAAAAAAAACAACAACTTCAATCAATCAATCAATGTTTATTTATATAGCCCCAAATCACAAATGTCTCAAAGGGCTGCACAAATCATTACGACTACAACATCCTCGGAAGAACCCACAAAAGGGCAAGGAAAACTCACACCCAGTGGGCAGGGAGAATTCACATCCAGTGGGACGCCAGTGACAATGCTGACTATGAGAAACCTTGGAGAGGACCTCAGATGTGGGCAACCCCCCCCCCCTCTAGGGGACCGAAAGCAATGGATGTCGAGCGGGTCTAACATGATACTGTGAAAGTTCAATCCATAGTGGCTCCAACACAGCCGCGAGAGTTCAGTTCAAGCGGATCCAAGACAGCAGCGAGAGTCCCGTCCACAGGAAACCATCTCAAGCGGATCAGCAGCGTAGAGATGTCCCCAACCGATACAGGCGAGCGGTCCATCCTGGGTCCCGACGAGCGGTCCATCCTGGGTCTCGACTCTGGACAGCCAGTACTTCATCCATGGTCATCGGACCGGACCCCCTCCACAAGGGAGTGGGGGACATAGGAGAAAGAAAAGAAGCGGCAGATCAACTGGTCTAAAAAGGAGATGAGTTTTAAGGTGAGACTTAAATGCTTCTACTGAGGTAGCATCTCGAACTGTTCCCGGGAGGGCATTCCAGAGTACTGGAGCCCGAACGGAAAACGCTCTATAGCCCGCAGACTTCTAGATAAAACGTAATACTTCATCCATGTCGTCGTTTTTGTTTTTCTTATAGTATTGTAGTGGAAAATGTCTGTCCTAGGGTTACCTCGGAACTGAATGCATTGGGAGCAAGTCACCCTGACCAAGTTGGGGGGGGTGACATGACATGAGAGGTCAAGTCACCCTGAACATTGGACAGTTACATAGGCGCCAGCGATCCCAAAAAGGGAATAAGCGGTAGAAAATGGATGGATGGATACAAATCAGGCCATCATGGAATGTATAAGTAAGAAGTGAAGACCAAGCTCCTATTAATTCCTTTCACGAGGGTCCACCATCTTTCTTCTCATGAGACACTGTCTGTTTTCATATCGATTCAATCCAACTTTGTACTATCTGATTGTGAGTAATTAAAAGGGTTGTGACAAATGTTCCTGTTTAAGATTCGGACTTTTCGACCACATAAAATTGGCGTCCCCGTACAGGCCACAACAGTATTTAATGGAGTTGAAGCACTTCCTGTTTAAAGGACCTTGTTTTCATATCGAATCAATCCAACTTTGTACTATCTGATTGTGAGTAATTAAAAGGGTTGTGACAAATGTTCCTGTTTACGGACTTTTCGACCACATAAAATTGGCGTCCCCGTACAGGCCACCACAGTATTTAATGGAGTTGAAGCACTTCCTGTTTAAAGGACCTTGTTTTCATATCGAATCAATCCAACTTTGTACTATCTGATTGTGAGTAATTAAAAGGGTTGTGACAAATGTTCCTGTTTAAGATTCGGACTTTTCGACCACATAAAATTGGCGTCCCCGTACAGGCCGCCACAGTATTTAATGGAGTTGAAGAACTTCCTGTTTAAAGGAACTTGTTTGGGGGGGGGATTGTGGAGTCAAGATGAGAAAATCAGATTAACAGCACTTTAATCCATCCAATGTCTCTCTGCGAGGTTCCCCACAATGCTTCACTCTTTTTGTGTGTGTGTGTGTGTGTGTGTGTGTGTGTGTGTGTGTGTGTGTGTGTGTGTGTGTGTGTGTGTGTGTGTGTGTGTGTGTGTGTGTGTGTGTTTGTTTGACCTAATAGTCCGGCTGCCAAGGAGATGAGAAGAAGGACAGTAGATGTGCCAAAGAAACCAGCAGAAAGCAACCAATGGAGGGCCAGCAGGATGTTTTTCTTGGCCTCTGATTGGCCGACCCGGGCAGTCCGTCGGTCTCCAGGTAGCAAAGCGAGCATGTCTGGAGGAAGAAAGGAAGGAAGGAAGGAAGGACATGTGCTCAGCTGGTGGGGGAATGACAACAATCAAAATACTTAGTTTATTTTTTAATTTTCATATGTGTGTGTTCTTGTATTTCCAGCCTTCTTCAGACATCAGCAAGGAAAAGTAGCTTCCATATGAGGAGGTGTGAACAAGTGAGGACATAAATCCTGGTCCCAAAACGGACAACCATCGCAGCTAATAGAGAACGTCTCATTCGAGGTGGTGAAATTAATCAAATTTAGGGATTTTTCAAATTGTGTTTTTGTCAACTTTTCAACAGTCAATGTTTACTTTTGTATGCATATTAACATAAAAAATCCTGACTTTGGAGCAATGTTCACTGACTCTAGTATTTGGCTCTGTATTAAATGCAATGGTTTTCCGTATTGGGACCATGATTTCGGTCCTAACATGTCCACCGGTCCTCATATGGACGTTACTTTTCCCAGTTGATGTCTCAAGAAGGGTGGAAAGACAAGACGGCGTGGCGCAGTGGGAGAGTGGCCTTGCGCAACCCGAGTGTCCCTGGTTCAAATCCCACCTAGTACCAACCTCGTCACGTCCGTTGTGTCCTGAGCAAGACACTTCACCCTTGCTCCTGATGGGTGCTGGTTGGTGCCTTGCATGGCAGCTCCCTCCATCAGTGTGTGAATGTGGAAGTAGTGTCAAAGCGCTTTGAGTACCTTGAAGGTAGAAAAGCGCTATACAAGTACAACCCATTTATTATTTATTTTAAAAGTACTCCCCCTTCGGTCAACATATGAAATAACAAGTGTGTGTAAGAAATTCGAAGTGCTCCCCCTCTGGCCAACACGTGTAAGAAATTGAAATGCGTCCCCTTTGGCCAAAATTAGTAAAAAATATATATATATATATATATACAGAGACAGACTGTAATAATGAAGATTAAAAACTAATTACAAACAAATAATTATATAAAAGCTTACCTTTTTATATTTGCATGGTATGTATATATTATTAATGTTGTAAATGCGCGTCTTTATATATCTGGAAAGGGTGGTTCTAAAGAGGTAGGCAATCTTCTCAGGTCCCAAGAAGGTTAGAAATACAAGTGTGTGTGTGTGTGTGTGTGTGTGTGTGTGTGTGTGTGTGTGTGTGTGTGTGTGTGTTGGCACTAGAATGAAAATGTGTTTCTTTTCAACTCTCAAACTTGGCCGTACATTCTTGGGCTGTTCTCCTTTATTTTTTTCTTTCCTTCTTTTCGAGGAGTTTGGATCCCAGCCTGCTCTGGTTTGTTCACCTTCCAGCAGCAGGACCAGGAGAGACCAAGGTCGCACTGACATGAGCAGGTCTTGATTTGCTAGCATGTGTCCTACGACACAGCTGCTCCTGAAGGTAATCAAGTCTTCATGGTTGCTTGTGTGACAAACTTTAGCTGAGGAGCGATCTCCATCTTTACAGTATAGACCGGTATAGCGGCTGTGCCAGCAACTTGAGGGTTGCAGGTTCGATCCCCGCTTCCGCCATCCTAGTCACTGCCGTTGTGTCCTTGGGCAAGACACTTGACCCACCTGCTCCCAGTGCCACCCACACTGCTTTAAATGGAACTTAGATATTGGGTTTCACTATGTAAAGCACTTTGAGTCACTAGAGAAAAAGCGCTATATAAATATAATCCACACTACAAGCGCTCCAACACACCTGTCAGGCCGATTTAGGGGCCTCACACTCAGAAATGTCTTGTTATGCAACAAATTAAAATATTAAAAAAAAAAAAGATTGTAAAATAAATTAAATAAATATTAAATAAATCAAATGTTTTGATGCTAAAACAATCAATCAATCAATCAATGTTTATTTATATAGCCCCAAATCACAAATGTCTCAAAGGACTGCACAAATCATTACGACTACAACATCCTCGGAAGAACCCACAAAAGGGCAAGGAAAACTCACACCCAGTGGGCAGGGAGAATTCACATCCAGTGGGACGCCAGTGACAATGCTGACTATGAGAAACCTTGGAGAGGACCTCAGATGTGGGCAACCCCCCCCCCCCTCTAGGGGACCGAAAGCAATGGATGTCGAGCGGGTCTAACATGATACTGTGAAAGTTCAATCCATAGTGGCTCCAACACAGCCACGAGAGTTCAGTTCAAGCGGATCCAAGACAGCAGCGAGAGTCCCGTCCACAGGAAACCATCTCAAGCGGAGGCGGATCAGCAGCATAGAGATGTCCCCAACCGATACACAGGCGAGCGGTCCATCCTGGGTCTCGACTCTGGACAGCCAGTACTTCATCCATGGTCATCGGACGGGACCCCCTCCACAAGGGAGGGGGGGACATAGGAGGAAAAAGAAAAGAAGCGGCAGATCAACTGGTCTAAAAAGGAGGTCTATTTAAAGGCTAGCGTATACAGATGAGTTTTAAGGTGAGACTTAAATGCTTCTACTGAGGTAGCATCTCGAACTGTTACCGGGAGGGCATTCCAGAGTACTGGAGCCCGAACGGAAAACTAAATGTCAATCTTGTGGGGGCGGGGTTGCGGGTCTTTGGGCACCACATGACTATATTTAAATCTTGGAAGTATAACCATTTTATTCAAAACGATTCTCCATTCAAAATTAATACTTTTTTTTTTATTGACAGTTGGCATTTACAAAACCAACACCAGTAAATAAAAACAAAATAAAATAATTTGCATATAATTTTCAACTTATATTCAATTGAATAGACTGCAAAGACCAGATATTTAACCCTCGAACTGGTAAACTTTGTTATTTTTTTACAAATATTAGCTCGTTTGGAATTTGATGCCTGCAACATGTTTAAAAAAAGCTGGCACAAGTGGCAAAAAAGACTGAGAATTTTTAGAGGGATGCTCATTAAACACCTTTTAGGAACAGGCTAATTGGGAACAGGTGGGTGCCATGATTGGCTATAAAAGCAGCTTTCATGAAATGCTCAGTCTTTCACAAACAAGGACGGGGCGAGGGTCACCACTTTGTCAACAAATGCGTGAGCAAATTGTCCAACAGTTTAAGAACTACATTTCTCAACCAGCTATTGCAAGGAATTTAGGGATTTCACCATCTACTGTTTGTAATATCATCAAAAGGATTTGAGAATCTGGAGAAATCACTGCACGTAAGCAATGATATTACAGACCTTCGATCCCTCAGGCGGTATTGCATCAAAAAGTGACATCAGTGTGTAAATGATATCACCACATGGGCTCAGGAACACTGCAGAAAACCACTGTCAGGAACTACAGTTAGTCGCTACTTATATGTAAGTGTAAGTTAAAACTCTACTATGCAAAATGAAAGCCATTTATCAACAACACCCAGGAACGCCGCTAGTTTCGCTGGGCCCGAGATCATCTAAAATGGACTGATGCAAAGTGGAAAAGTGTTCTGTGGTCCAACGAGTCCACATTTCAAATTATATTTGGAAACTGTGGACGTCGTGTCCTCCGGACCAAAGAGGAAAAGAACCATCCAGATTGTTTTAGGCGCAAAGTTGAAAAGCCAGCATCTGTGATGGTATGGGGGTGCATTAGTGCCCAAGGCATGGGTAACTTTAACTATGGACTGGACTCACACTATTATGTTAGATCCACTATGGACTGGACTCTCACTATTATGTTAGATCCACTATGGACTGGACTCTCACACTATTATCTTAGATCCAGTATGGACTGGACTCTCACTATTATGTTAGATCCACTATGGACTGGACTCACACTGTTATGTTAGATCCACTATGGACTGGACTCTCACACTATTAACTAGATCCACTATGGACTGGACTCTCACTATTATGTTAGATTCACTATGGACTGGACTCTCACACTATTAACTAGATCCACTATGGACTGGACTCTCACACTATTATGTTAGATCCACTATGGACTGGACTCTCACTATTATGTTGGATCCACTATGGACTGGACTCTCACACTATTATGTTAGATCCACTATGGACTGGACTCTCACTATTATGTTAGATCCACTATGGACTGGACTCTCACACTATTATGATAGATCCACTATGGACTGGACTCTCACACTATTAACTAGATCCACTATGGACTGAACTCTCATTATTATGTTAGATCCACTATGGACTGGACTCTCATTATTATGTTAGATCCACTATGGACTGGACTCTCACACTATTAACTAGATCCACTATGGACTGGACTCTCACACTATTATGTTAGATCCACTATGGACTGGACTCTCACTATTATGTTAGATCCACTATGGACTGGACTCTCACACGATTATGTTAGATCCACTATGGACTGGACTCTCACACTATTATGCTAGATCCACTATGGACTGGACTCTCACTATTATGTTAGATCCACTATGGACTGGACCCTCACACTATTATGTTAGATCCACTATGGACTGGACTCTCACACTGTTATGTTAGATCCACTATGGACTGGACTCTCACTATTATGTTAGATCCACTATGGACTGGACTCTCACTATTAAGTTAGATCCACTATGGACTGGACTCTCACACTATTATGTTAGATCCACTATGGACTGCACTCTCACTATTATGTTAGATCCACTATGGACTGGACTCTCACTATTATGTTAGATCCACTATGGACTGGACTCTCACACTATTATGTTGGATCCACTATGGACTGGACACTCACACTATTATGTTGGATCCACTATGGACTGGTCTCTCACACTATTATGTTAGATCCACTATGGACTGGACTCTCTCACTATTATGTTAGATCCACTATGGACTGGACTCTCACACTATTATGTTAGATCCACTATGGACTGGACTCTCACTATTATGTTAGATCCACTATGGACTGGACTCTCACACTATTAACTAGATCCACTATGGACTGGACTCTCTCACTATTATGTTAGATCCACTATGGACTGGACTCACACACTATTATGTTAGATCCACTATGGACTGGACTCTCACTATTATGTTAGATCTACTATAGACTGGACTCACATACTATTATGTTAGATCCACTATGGACTGGACTCTCACTATTATGTTAGATCCACTATGGACTGGACTCTCACACTATTATGTTAGATCCACTATGGACTGGACTCACACTATTATGTTAGATCCACTATGGACTGGACTCTCACTATTATGTTAGATCCACTATGGACTGGACTCACACTATTATGTTAGATCCACTATGGACTGGACTCTCACTATTATGTTAGATCCACTATGGACTGGACTCTCACACTATTATGTTAGATCCACTATGGACTGGACTCTCACACTATTATGTTAGATCCACTATGGACTGGACTCTCACTATTATGTTAGATCCACTATGGACTGGACTCACACTATTATGTTAGATCCACTATGGACTGGACTCACACTATTATGTTAGATCCACTATGGACTGGACTCTCACTATTATGTTAGATCCACTATGGACTGGACTCTCACACTATTATGTTAGATCCACTAAGGACTGGACTCTCACTATTATGTTAGATCCACTATGGACTGGACTCTCACTATTATGTTAGATCCACTATGGACTGGACCAGATGAGTCGCCCGCTGGCCTGTTCTAAAAATAGCTCAAATAGCAGCACTTACCAGTGAGCTGCCTCTATTTTTTAAATTGTATTTATTTACTAGCAAGCTGGTCTCGCTTTGCTCGGCATTTTTAATTCTAAGAGAGACAAAACTCAAATAGAATTTGGTCTTCACTTGTTTAAATAAAGTCTTTTTTTTTTTTTACTTTGCTTCTTTTAACTTTCAGAAAGACAATTTTAGAGAAAAAAATATAACCTTAAAATTTATTTTAGGATTTTTACACCTTTTTAACTTTTAAATTCCCTCCTCTTCTTTCCTGACAATTTAAATCAATGTTCATCCATCCATCCATCCTACCGCTTATTCCCTTTTGGGGTCGCGGGGGACGCTGGCGCCTATCTCAGCTACAATCGGGCGGAAGGCGGGGTACACCCTGGACAAGTCGCCATCTCATCGCAGGGCTAAATCAATGTTCAAGTAAAACAAAATTTATTGTAAAGAATAATAAATACATTTTAATTTAATTCTTCATTTTAGCTTCTGTTTTTTTGGACGAAAAATATTTGTGAAATGTTTCTTCAAACTAATTTTGATTAAAATAGAAAAAAAATTACTCTGGCAAGTCTAGAAAATCTGTAGAATCAAATTTATATCTTATTCAAAAGTCTTGAAATTCTTTTAAAATTTTTGTTCTGGAAAATCTAGAAGAAATTATGATTTGTCTTTGTTAAGTTTGTTCATCTTTTTTCGTGTTTTCTCCTCTTTTAAACAGTTCAATTAAGTGTTTTTTCATCATTTATTCCCTACAAAAAAACCTTCCATAAAAAGAAAAAAATGTACGACGGACAGAAATACCCATTTTTTTAAATATATATATATATATATATATATTTATTTATTAAAGGTAAATTGAGCAAATTGGCTATTTCTGACAATTTATTGAAGTGTGTATCAAACTGGTAGCCCTTGGCATTAATCAGTACCCAAGAAGTAGCTCTTGGTTTCAAAAAGGTTGGTGACCCCTGCTGTGTGTGTGTGTGTGTGTGTGTGTGTGTGTGTGTGTGTGTGTGTGTGTGTGTGTGTGTGTGTGTGTGTGTGTGTGTGTGTGTGTGTGTGTGTGTGTGTGTGTGTGTGTGTGTGTGTGTGTGTGTGTGTGTGTGTGTGTGTGTGTGTGTGTGTGTGTGTGTGTGTGTGTGTGTGTGTGTGTGTGTGTGTGTGTGTGTGTGTGTGTGTGTGTGTGTGTGTGTGTGTGTGTGTGTGTGTGTGTGTGTGTGTGTGTGTGTGTGTGTGTGTGTGTGTGTGTGTGTGTGTGTGTGTGTGTGTGTGTGTGTGTGTGTGTGTGTGTGTGTGTGTGTGTGTGTGTGTGTGTGTGTGTGTGTGTGTGTGTGTGTGTGTGTGTGTGTGTGTGTGTGTGTGTGTGTGTGTGTGTGTGTGTGTGTGTGTGTGTGTGTGTGTGTGTGTGTGTGTGTGTGTGTGTGTGTGTGTGTGTGTGTGTGTGTGTGTGTGTGTGTGTGTGTGTGTGTGGCCCCTCCCTATCTGTGGTCCAGCTGAGACTGCTGGCCAGTAAACAGTCTATTGACCTACTTGATGATCGCCTGCAGCCACGGGACCAGGACTTAAGTCCCAGACGGGCACCATGGTGACATTTGGGGGTCACGCCCAGCAGACATCTGGAGATCACCAAGTGCTTCTGCTCCGATGAAAAGGATTTATATTGGTGTCTGCTATTCAATTCTGTGCGTGACTCTTCATCAAAACAGCTGACTTCTGGGATATATATTATTCACACCTACTCGTTTTTATTTTTATTTTGACACAATATTTTTTTCACCATTTTTTTAGACTTCTTTGTCGCTTCCAAGCAATGGCAAAGTCTTGATGTGGGACAATAGAAAACGCTAAGGGTTTAAGGCAGAGGCAATGATGTCACTCCTTCGTTGGTTACCATGGCTACGCCACCATCCCGATGCTGTATGAAGGGAGGGGTTGGGGGGCGGGGGGTGAAGTACTCACACTGGCTTCCCTTTCTTCTTTATGTCATCATCACCTTTCTCTTCATTTGCCCCAGTTAGGACTTTTTTTTTTTTTTTCCGCTTATCCGAGGTCGGGTCGCGGGGGCAACAGCCTAAGCAGGGAAACCCAGACTTCCCTCTCCCCAGCCACTTCGTCTAGCTCTTCCCGGGGGATCCCGAGGCGTTCTCAGGCCAGCCGGGAGACATAGTCTTCCCAACGTGTCCTGGGTCTTCCCCGTGGCCTCCTACCGGTTGGACGTGCCCTAAACACCTCCCTAGGGAGGCGTTCGGGGGGGATCCTGACCAGATGCCCGAGCCACCTCATCTGGTTCCTCTCGATGTGGAGGAGCAGCGGCTTTACTTTGAGTTCCTCCCGGATGGCAGAGCTTCTCACCCTATCTCTAAGGGAGAGACCCAAACTCATTTGGGCCGCTTGTACCTATGATCTTGTCCTTTCGGTCATAACCCAAAGCTCATGACCGTAGGTGAGGATGGGAATGTAGATCGACCGGTAAATTGAGAGCTTTGCCTTCCGGCTCAGCTCCTTCTTCACCACAACGGATCGGTACAACGTCTTTGGGACAGAGGACCCTATTGTATTTCTAAGGTTGTATTATTATTATTCTTTATTATAACGCCACCCTTTTTGAGCTGTAATTTGACCCCCTTAACATGTTTCAAAACTCACCAAATTTGACACACACATCAGGACTGGCCAACATTGCCATCGAATCAAAACTCAAAATTGCGCTCTAGCGCCCCTTAGGAAGAAAAACACAGACAAAAATGTCTATAACTTCCAGTAATAACGTCGTAGAAACATGAACCAAAAACTTAAATGTAGGTCTCAGTTAGACCTATATTTCATACAATCACATCCCCTGGCTAAAATCCACAGGAAGTTCGCAATTCCCACTTCAATACAAACATTGGCTAAAAAAATGTCGCTTTTTTTTTCAAACATTATCTCCTCTGAGGCCGTTTGTCGTTTTGGCTTCAAATAAGCACACAAGAGAGATTGAACCCTTCTGATTAAAAGTTAAAGAAAGAGTTTTGATTACTACCCCGGTTTGGATTTTATGAGGCCGCAAAAAACCATAGCGCTGCTGCTGTTGTCACAAAATAAATGATAAATGGGTTGTACTTGTATAGCGCTTTTCTACCTTCAAGGTACTCAGAGCGCTTTGACACTACTTCCACATTTACCCATTCACACACACATTCACACACTGATGGAGGGAGCTGCCATGCAAGGCGCCAACCAGCACCCATCAGGAGCAAGGGTGAAGTGTCTTGCTCAGGACACAACGGACATGACGAGGTTGGTACTAGGTGGGATTTGAACCAGGGACCCTCGGGTTGCGCACGGCCACCGCTCCCCACTGCGCCACGCCGTCCCTGGCGGCTTTCTGCTCAGACAAAACTGTAGGACTGTCATACACACACGAAACAAAAACCTCAATGTAGGTCTCACTGAGACCTATATTTCATACACTGACCGCCCCCAACTAAAATCAACAGGAAGCCACTTTATAACTGTTATTACTATGAGACTGATGTATAACACATGTGTATACAACATTTTCTCTGTGTAATAATCCATCCATCCATCTTCTACCGCTTATCTGGGTTTGGCTCCTTCATTGATGTGCTTTTTTTTTTTTTTTTTATCAATAGACAATTCAAATTTAGCAACCAGACAATGCTTGAGAAGGAACAGGATGAGGAAACATCTTATATTTCCTGTCCCATTCCGACATAATTAGTGGTTCATGGATACTTGATTATGTTCAAGAATGGAAAAAACATGGTGCGGATGTGTGTTAGTGTGTCACATGTGTGTTAGTGTGTCACATGTGTGTTAGTGTGTCACATGTGTGTTAGTGTGTCACATGTGTGTTAGTGTGTCACATGTGTGTTAGTGTGTCACATGTGTGTTAGTGTGTCACATGGCGGAGTGTGTGTTAGTGTGTCACATGTGTGTTAGTGTGTCACATGTGTGTTAGTGTGTCACATGGCGGAGTGTGTGTTAGTGTGTCACATGTGTGTTAGTGTGTCACATGTGTGTTAGTGTGTCACATGTGTGTTAGTGTGTCACATGGCGGAGTGTGTGTTAGTGTGTCACATGTGTGTTAGTGTGTCACATGTGTGTTAGTGTGTCACATGTGTGTTAGTGTGTCACATGGCGGAGTGTGTGTTAGTGTGTCACATGTGTGTTAGTGTGTCACATGGCGGAGTGTGTGTTAGTGTGTCACATGTGTGTTAGTGTGTCACATGTGTGTTAGTGTGTCACATGTGTGTTAGTGTGTCACATGTGTGTTAGTGTGTCACATGTGTGTTAGTGTGTCACATGTGTGTTAGTGTGTCACATGGCGGAGTGTGTGTTAGTGTGTCACATGTGTGTTAGTGTGTCACATGTGTGTTAGTGTGTCACATGGCGGAGTGTGTGTTAGTGTGTCACATGTGTGTTAGTGTGTCACATGTGTGTTAGTGTGTCACATGTGTGCTAGTGTGTCACATGTGTGTTAGTGTGTCACATGTGTGTGAGTGTGTCACATGTGTGTTAGTGTGTCGCATGGCGGAGTGTGTGTTAGTGTGTCACATGTGTGCTAGTGTGTCACATGTGTGTTAGTGTGTCACATGTGTGTGAGTGTGTCACATGTGTGTTAGTGTGTCGCATGGCGGAGTGTGTGTTAGTGTGTCACATGTATGTTAGTGTGTCACATGTGTGTTAGTGTGTCACATGGCGGAGTGTGTTAGTGTGTCACATGTGTGTTAGTGTGTCACATGGCGGAGTGTGTTAGTGTGTCACATGTGTGTTAGTGTGTCACATGTGTGTTAGTGTGTCACATGTGTGTTAGTGTGTCACATGGCGGAGTGTGTGTTAGTGTGTCACATGGCGGGGGTCGTCATGGAAGAGTGTGAGCATGCTGATGATCATTTAGACCTGACCTAGCCTGGTTTTATGTTGTTTTGCTGGCATCAGCAGGGAGGGGCCGCTGCTGCCCAAACTGAGTCCGGGAGACGGGGGATGTTGCAGGTTGCCATGGAAACTGGGAGTCTGCCGTTCCCCGGCTGCAGACGTCGTCTCTCGCCGCGGGGCTGATGACCACATGAATATTTGACATTCATGGGCTCACCGGCGCTGACCTCCTCCTGATTGAAGAGGATGTCGTCGGACAGGAATGGAGACGTTTGATCCGGGACGGCGTTGAGGATCTGCAGGGTTCAGGGAGAGAGGAGCCAGCAACGGACTGAAGGAAATGTAACATGGAGGACTTTTAGGAGGAGGAAGGAAGATTAGGAAAAGAAATGAGGAGACTCATCGTCACTTCTCTTTCAAAGCTGCTCACTCATGTAGAGAATTATCTACAAATATAACCCCGTACTAGACATGCATAGAAACACTATATCAAAATACCATAATAACACAATATTAAGGCCACGGTACGATCTTACTGGTCCAAAAAACAAAAGCCAGAATGTGTAAAACCGGGGTGTCCAAACTTTTTCCACTGAGGGCCGCACATGGAAAAATTCAAACAATCCTTTTTTTTTTTTTTCTTTGTCATGAAAAAGGGAGGTTTTTGTTGTTGGTGCACTAATTGTGAGTGTATATTGTGTTTTTTATGTTGATTTTATAAAATAAAAAAAATAATATGTATATATATATTTTTTTTTCTAAATAAAAATGAATACAAAATTCTTCTGCTGCCCGGTACCAATCGGGCCACGGCCCGTTGGTTGGGGACCACTGATCTATTTGACTGTCAATACTGTCCCACTTACACACCTGATGTCATGTCCTTGACTGACAATACTGTCCCACTTACACATGATGTTATCTCTATGACTCAAGACTGTCCCACTTACACATGATGTCATTTCTTTGACCGTCAATACTGTCCCACTTACACACCTGATGTCATCTATTTGACTGTCAATACTGTCCCACTTACACACCTGATGTCATCTCTTTGACTGTCAATACTGTCCCACTTACACACCTGATGTCATCTATTTGACTGTCAATACTGTCCCACTTACACACCTGATGTCATCTCTTTGACTGACAATACTGTCCCACTTACACACCTGATGTCATGTCCTTGACTGACAATACTGTCCCACTTACACATGATGTCATCTCTATGACTCAAGACTGTCCCACTTACACATGATGTCATCTATTTGACTGTCAATACTGCCCCACTTACACACCTGATGTCATCTATTTGACTGTCAATACTGTCCCACTTACACACCTGATGTCATCTCTTTGACTGTCAATACTGTCCCACTTACACACCTGATGTCATCTATTTGACTGTCAATACTGTCCCACTTACACACCTGATGTCATCTCTTTGACTGACAATACTGTCCCACTTACACACCTGATGTCATGTCCTTGACTGACAATACTGTCCCACTTACACATGATGTCATCTCTATGACTCAAGACTGTCCCACTTACACATGATGTCATTTCTTTGACCGTCAATACTGTCCCACTTACACACCTGATGTCATCTATTTGACTGTCAATACTGCCCCACTTACACACCTGATGTCATCTATTTGACTGTCAATACTGTCCCACTTACACACCTGATGTCATCTCTTTGACTGTCAATACTGTCCCACTTACACACCTGATGTCATCTCTTTGACTGACAATACTGTCCCACTTACACACCTGATGTCATCTATTTGACTGTCAATACTGTCCCACTTACACACCAGATGTCATATTTTTGACTGTCAAGACTGTCCCACTTACACACCAGATGCCATATTTTTGACTGTCAATACTGTCCCAGTTACGCACCTGATGTCATCCCTCTGATTGTCAATAATGTCCCACTCACACACCTGGCATCATCTCTTTGTCTGTCAAGACGGTCCCACTTACACACTTGACGTCATCTGTTTGACTGTCAATACTTTTCCACTTACACAACTGACGACATTTATTTGATTGTTAACAGTGTCCCACTTACACATGATGTCATCTTTGACTGTCATTACCGTCCCACTTACACACCTGACGGCATTTCTTTGATTGTCAATACTGTCCCACTTACACATGATTTCAACTCTATGACTCAGTACTGTCCTACTTACACACCTGATGTCATCTTTTTCACTGTCAATACTGTCCCACTTACACACCTGATGTCATGTCCTTGACTGACAATACTGTCCCACTTACACATGATGTCATCTCTATGACTCAAGGCTGTCCCACTTACACATGATGTCATTTCTTTGACCGTCAATACTGTCCCACTTAAACACCTTACGTCATCTCTTTGACTGTCAATACAGTCCCAATTACACACTTGATGCCATCTCTTTAACCGTCAATACTGTCCCACTTACAAACCTGATGTCATGTCCTTGACTGACAATACTGTCCAACTTCCAAATGACGTCATCTCTATGACTCAAGACTGTCCCACCTACAAATCAGCTCTGTTATTTTCCGTTTTTTCGACAATTTTTTGGAACCTTGGAGACATCATGCCTCGTCGGTGTCTTGTCGGAGGGTGTAACAACACTAACAGGGAGGGATTCAAGTTGCAACGAAGATGCAAAAGTGTCTCCCACCAGACCCCCATTGAATGTGCCGGAGTGTCTCCACATTTGACCGGCGATGCTAAGACAGACATGGCACAGAGATGTATGGATAACCTGCAGATGCATTTGCAACAATAAAGTCAACGAAATCACAAAGGTGAGTTTTTTTGTTGACTTATGTGCTAATCAGACATATTTGGTTGCGGCGTGACTGCCAGCTAATCGATGCTAACATGCTATGCTAATCGATGCTAACATGCTATTTACCGGCGATGACAGACATGGCACAGAGATGTATGGATAACCTGCAGATGCATTTGAAATGATAAAGTCAACGAAATCACAAAAGTGAGTTTTGTTGATGTTGACTTAAATGCTAATCAGACATATTTGGTCGCGGCGTGACTGCCAGCTAATCGATGCTAACATGCTATGCTAATCGATGCTAAAGCAGACATGGCACAGAGATGTATGGATAACCTGCAGATGCATTTGCAACTATATTACGTTTCCTTCCACCCACATTTAATGCGAAAAAAACACTTACCAATCGACGGATTTAAGTTGCTCCAGTGTCAAAAGATGCGAAAGTCCTGGTCGTTTGGTCCGCACATTTTACCGGCGATGCTAACGCAGCTATTCGGCCATGCTATGGCTATGAATAGCGTCAATAGCTATTCGCTAAATAGCTTCAGTTTCTTCTTCAATACTTTCATACTCCAACCATCTGTTTCAATACATGCGTAATCTGTTGAATCGCTTAAGCCGCTGAAATCCGAGTCTGAATCCGAGCTAATGTCGCTATATCTTGCTGTGGTATTCCCATTGTTTGTTTACATTGGCAGCACTGTGTGACGTCACAGGGAAATGGATAGTGGTTTCGAAGATAGCGAAAATAAGGCACGTTAAAGCTTTATTTAGGGATATTCCGAGACCGGTAATATGTTGAAAAAAATTTCAAAAACTACAACAAGCCACTGGGAGCTGATTTTTATTCTATTTAACCCTTTTGAAATTGTGATAATGTTCCCCTTTAAACTTCTGAATTAAGTTTGAAACCCAAGTCCTGACTTGAAACTACCCTAAAATCCCAGAGTAAAACCCAAACCCTAGTTTGAAGCCCTGATACAAAACTCTAATGTGGAATCCCAACCCTTGCTGGAAAAAAATTGCTAAAAACTTAACCTTAACTTAAACCTCTAAACCAAGTTTGTAACCCAGGCTTGAAACCCCAGCCTTAGTTTGAAACTGTATATATAAAAAAAACAACCTGTGACCTTAGATTAAAATCCAAGCCCTGATTTAGAACCCTAACATGAAACTCGAATGTAAAACCCCAACCCTAGCTTGAAATATTTTGCAAAAGTCTGGCTTGAAACCCTGACTTTATTTAAAACCTCGGTCTATGTCATATTCAATATTTAAATATTGTGAAAAGCCAACCCAAACATAAAAAAACACGAACCCTTTCCTGTAGCCCTAACCAAAATCAGAGCACACGTGTGCAGCATTCAAGACGGAGTGCGTCCGTTGCTTGCATTTTCCAAATACTAGGTTCAAGTACGCCAGTGTTTCTTAACCATAGGGCCGGGGGACAATTGTTTCTGTGAGTGTTCCGTAGAAAAAAACTATCTGTTTGCCAGCTTTGGTCCGTATGGGCCGCAGGAATATTTGGTTGTAAATACACTTTTCCACCACTGGTGGCAGTAATGACAATATCAAACAAACAGAAGAAGTATGGAGCTAAAATTAGACTAAAGTTTAGTTAAAAAATATGAATTAAAATATTTATTATTCATTTGTTCGTTTTAACATATAGAGGAGTAAGATTACTAATTTGTTGTAAATATTTGCATGGGCCAGACTAAACTAAAATATGTAGACTAATCTAAACTGACCCCAATCTCACACGATTTACCAACACCGAGTTAACTTACTCTAAATCCCACACCTGTGGTGTCCCGATACTTTTGTCCAGAGTCGGTGTTCGAGCACGGTGAAGGTCCTCGGCAAGCCGGTTAGCCGGATATAGCCATGCAACAGCTGCGCCGTTTCCGTGGCAACGCACCTGTCGCCGCGGCACGGAGTCGTCCACGCCTGTGTTCATCGCTCACATGGGGAATTTAGTGTTGCCATGACGACCGCAGTGGTGAAGGGAGACTGAGCACCGTGAAGTGGGTGTGGGGGCTGGTTCTGGAGGAGGGGGTTTAGGGTTGGCAAAAAAAAGGGGATTGGGGTCGTGTGTGTGTGTGTGTGTGTGTGTGTGTGTGCGTGTGTGTGTGTGTGTGTGCGTGTGTGTGTGTGTGTGCAGGGTGGGGATAGAGGATGACTTTAAACCTCACTGCACCAGATGGCCTAAAGCCGGGGTCGGCAACCCAAAATGTTGAAAGAGCAACATTGGACCAAAAATAAAACAATTATTCTCTCTGGAGCCGCAAAAAAATGTCTTGTATAAGTGTTATAATGAAGGCAACACATGATGTAAGTGTCTATATTAGCTATATTAGCCTACTATCAAAATGACTTAAAAAGTCTTATATAAGTGTTATAATGAAGGCAACGCATGATGTAAGTGTCTATATTAGCTATATTAGCCTACTATCAAAATGACTTAAAAAGTCTTATATAAGTGTTATAATGAAGGCAACGCATGATGTAAGTGTCTATATTAGCTATATTAGCCTACTATCAAAATGACTTAAAAAGTCTTATATAAGTGTTATAATGAAGGCAACGCATGATGTAAGTGTCTATATTAGCTATATTAGCCTACTATCAAAATGACTTAAAAAGTCTTATATAAGTGTTATAATGAAGGCAACGCATGATGTAAGTGTCTATATTAGCTATATTAGCCTACTATCAAAATGACTTAAAAAGTCTTATATAAGTGTTATAATGAAGGCAACGCATGATGTAAGTGTCTATATTAGCTATATTAGCCTACTATCAAAATGACTTTAAAAGTCTTATATAAGTGTTATAATGAAGGCAACGCATGATGTAAGTGTTTATATTAGCTATATTAGCCTACTATCAAAATGACTTTAAAAGTCTTATATAAGTGTTATAATGAAGGCAACACATGATGTAAGTGTCTATATTAGCTTACTATGAAAATGACTTAAAAAGTCTTATATAAGAGTTATAATGAAGGCAACGCATGATAAAAGTGTCTATATTAGCTATATCAGCCTACTATCAAAATTACTTTAAAAGTCTTATATAAGTGTTATAATGAAGGCAACGCATGATGTATGTGTCCATATTAGCCTACTATCAAAATGACTTAAAAAGTCTTATATAAGTGTTATAATGAAGGCAACACATGATAAAAGTGTCTATATTAGCTATATTAGCCTACTATCAAAATGACTTAAAAAGTCTTATATAAGTGTTATAATGAAGGCAACACATGATAAAAGTCTCTATATTAGCTATATTAGCCTACTATCAAAATGACTTTAAAAGTCTTATATAAGTGTTATAGTGAAGGCAACACATGATGTAAGTGTCTATGTTAGCTATATTAGCCTACTATCAAAATGACTTAAAAAGTCTTATATAAGTGTTATAATGAAGGCAACACATGATAAAAGTCTCTATATTAGCTATATTAGCCTACTATCAAAATGACTTTAAAAGTCTTATATAAGTGTTATAGTGAAGGCAACACATGATGTAAGTCTCTATATTAGCTATATTAGCCTACTATCAAAATGACTTTAAAAGTCTTATATAAGTGTTATAATGAAGACAACACATGATGTAAGTGTCTATATTAGCTATATTAGCCTACTATCAAAGGCCGACGCAAATGTTCGTTGTCAGAAATGTTGTATTTTGATATTTATTCAACAAATTTTTGCAACATTGGAACTCATTAGTAAAATGGAGACTTCTCCCAGGATGAGATAACTTCTGGACATGACTGTCTCAGAATGACCAAAGGTATAGATGTGTGTGTCCAAGTTAAAATAAACAGCAGGCTGTCTTCTTCTAAAGGATTTTTTTACAATCTTTGCAAGCTGGGTAACATTTTGCTGTGGTCTGGAACAACATGGCACACACACACAACTATGAGAAATGCAGCCAATATTACATACAGATAATGTGTCATGAGACATGTAAATATAAATGATAGACACCGAGGACATAAGTGAAGGACATTAAATGACATCAAATATATCTACAAAGGCATAATGATGCAATGCAAATTTGTGTCATGTTTGTCATCCTACAGAAAATATACTAAAACCCCCAAAAAATATTTTTTCATCTCTGAAAGAGGTTCAGGGAGCCACTAGGGCGGCGCTGAAGAGTCACATGCGGCTTGACCCCGCCCTAAAACGTTGCATCCATCTTGTTGACTCAATGGACATAGCTCGAGTAGATCATGTGACCTGAGCAGTACACACCTGATCTGATCATGTGACCTGTGCAATGCACACACCTGATCATGTGACCTGTGCAGTACACACCTGGATCAGGTGATGCACAGCTTCCAGCATTTGACACTGTGCACTCTCACCCTCCCATCTGTTCCCCATCCTCCCAGCTGAGAAAATGAGGTGAGAGTTGCTGGCAGAGGCGAGAAGACGAGTGCAGGATAAGAAGCAGCAGACTAGAGAAGGTTTCTTTCACGGGGGAGAGACAACAAAAAGGAAGCTTAGAAAGGCGGCTTTGTGTTCCTCAGCTCCATGATTCAGTCTGCAGCCACATGTCACTTTGTCTCCAAATCAGCCCGTCCTCACCCATAACCTCTTTTGGCTCCCAGGGCCTTTTCTCGAAGCGACAAACTTAGTCAATTCTTTGTTGTTTTGGACTGGAAAAATCACAAGACTACTTCATCTCTACAGAACTGTTTCATGAGGGGTTCCCTCAATCATCAGGAGATTTTAATGGAAGCATTCACATACAATGGTTTATATAGGGCACAGAGTGGGTGGGTACAGGCAGGCGTAGGGGCGTGGTGATTGGCTCACTAGGAGGTGTTTCCGTCTGTGGCGGCATGTTGAAATGATTTCACTGCGCTTGTTGAGGGATGACAGGTCTGGATGATATATAATAAACAGTTTTTCTTTTAAGCATAGGTTGCATCTTTTATTACCACTGTTGTAAAGTGTGCTGGATGCAAGAATTTGCCATGTTATTGAATATTCAACGTTATTGTCTTTGAGGTTCCAAATGTGTTTGCTGAGTTCTGTAGAATTCCGCAAAGTCTGGTTTCTAAAGGAGGCCTTGTGATTATTCCGTCTGGTTTTAAACGCTCCTTCGGTTAATCCTACGTACGTGTTGGATGTGTTAATGTCCTTGCGTGTTACCTTTGCTTGGTAAACGACTGATGTTTACCAAATATCAGCATTACCTTGTGATTATTCCATCTGGTTTTAAACGCTCCTTCAGTTAGTCCTACATATGTGTCGGATGTAGTAATGTCTTTGCGTGTTACCTTTGCTTGGTAAACGACTGATTTTTACCAAGCAAAGGTAACACGCAAGGACATTAACACATCCGACACGTACATAGGATTAACCGAAGGAGCGTTTAAAACCAGATGGAATAATCACAACGCCACCTTTAGAAACCAGACTTTGCGGAATTCTACAGAACTCAGCAAGCACATTTGGAACCTCAAAGACAATAATGTTGAATATTCAATAACATGGCAAATTCTTGCATCCAGCACACCTTACAACAGTGGTAATAAAAGATTCAACCTATGCTTAAAAGAGAAACTGTTTATTATATATCATTTTATTTTTATTTATTTATTTATTTATTTTTACAATTGTTTTTACATGGCTGTGCAGCACTTTGGAAACGTTATTGTTGTTTAAATGTGCTATATAAATAAAGTGGATTGGATTGGATCCAGACCTGTCATCCCTCAACAAACACAGTGAAATCATTTCAATATGCCGCCACAGACGGAAACACCTCCTAGGTAACACATGAGCCAATCACCACGCCCCTACGCCTGCCTGTACCCACCCACTCTGTGCCCTATATAAACCATTGTATGTGAATGCTTCCATTAAAATCTCCTGATGATTGAGGGAACCCCTCATGAAACAGTTCTGTAGAGATGAAGTAGTCTTGGAATTTTTCCCACACCTACATATTGCGCTCTACCACGGTATCAAGCACTATTCTCTGGATAATCCAATCAAGACATATATATATATATATATATATATATATATATATATACATATATATAGTTGTTTTATTAATTTCATACTGCTACATTTGAACATGCATTGGCCACAACATTAGGAACCCCTTCTCCCCCTCACACTATCATTATTACTTCCTAAATGTTTGTTATTATGTTATCTCTACTACTAGGGAACGGCGTGGCGCGGTTGGGAGTGTGGCTGTGCCAACAAACTAATGGTTCCTGGTTCAATCCCCACCTTCGGGAGTTCAAACCCCGGCCGAGTCATACCAAAGACATGGGACCCATTACCTCCTTGCTTGGCACTCAGCAGCAAAGGTTGGAATTGGGGGTTAAATCACTAAAAAAATGATTCCCTGCTGCTCACTGCTCCCCTCACCTCCCAGGAGGGGGATGAAGGGTGATGGGTCAAATGCAGAGAATAATTTTGCCACACCTAGTGTGTTAACTTTAACCTAACACTAAATTATGTCATAGGTTGTATCCATCCATCAATTTTCTACCGCTTATTCCCTGGTGCTTATCTCAGCTACAATCGGGCGGAAGGCAGCGTACACCCTGGACAAGTCGCCACCTCACCGCAGCATAAGTTGTATAAGTAATTGACTATATAATTAAAATACAATTTTAAAAATAATAATCATTGGTTAAACTGTCATATCTGCAACACACTAACAATATTATTCTTACAGGCTTTATGATAGCTTCATTTAAAAAAATGTCATCAATTATTATCATTATAATTTTTGTTATTATTATTATTATTGTTATTATACAAACATAACATATCATTACATCAAAAACATTGATCAAGAAAAAGCAATATCACTATTTGCCTTCCTTATCTCTATCATTATGTAATGTATAATATATATATATATAATTTTTCTTACATTTATTCATTACACATTATAATTTGTATATATTTTTTAAATATTTTTTGTTATTTTTATTATTATTATAAGGGACGGCGTGGCGCAGGGTCTCTGGTTCAATCCCCACCTAGTACCAACCTCGTCACGTCCGTTGTGTCCTTGAGCAAGACACTTCACCCTTGCTCCTGATGGGTGCTGGTTAGCGCCTTGCATGGCAGCTCCCTCAATCAGTGTGTGAATGTGTGTGTGAATGGGTGAAAGTGGAAGTAGTGTCAAAGCGCTTTGAGTACCTTGAAGGTATCATTATTATTATTTTTATTATTATAATTATGAATGGATGGATGATTATTGAATGTTAAAGTTAAAGTACCAATGATTGTCACACACACACACACACACTAGGTGCGGCGAAATTATTCTCTGCATTTGACCCATCACCCTTGATCACCCTCTGGGAGGTGAGGGGAGCAGTGAGCAGCAGCGGTGGCCGCGCCCGGGAATATTTTTTTTTAGTGATTTAACCCCCAATTCCAACCCTTGATGGTGAGTGCCAAGCAGGGAGGTAATGAACTCAACCTACCGATTTCAGGTGAATGCATGAATGGATTATTGATTTATTTATTTAAGAACAACATTGTTCGTGGTTACAGGGACCTTGTTGTAGGTGTACCTAATGTCACGGCTACTAAAAACACATTTCTTGTTAAATAAAGGACTATAGTGTATTCACTAAAATAAATATAAAGACTCCTGCACAATATCAGTAACCTGATCGGCCTAACTAATATTGTATCAGTCCATAAACCTTAAAGTTGAGGTCATGCAGAGTCCACATGGTTTATTTCTGCAGACTGAGTCATGAGAAAAAAATGGTGTCTTTTGCTTGATTCATTTTTTATGGAGCACATTCATACTAAAAAGAAAAAAAAAAAAGTGGCATTTTTCCTTCTTTCTGTGGGATGGCGGAGAATAATTATACTGAGTCACTTTGAGAGCTCCACACGGCGTCTCCTCCAACGTGTCATCTTCAGTCCACGGTCAATCAATCATAAACACACCCTCACACACACACATGTCATAAATCCAGAAGACGCGGTGGTGTGGCGTTGGTCAAAACGGCACATTGTCCAGCACACAGCAGCTCTGTGTGTGGAGCCGCCATGCTGACACAGCTGCAGCCAGGGGGGAGAAGTGGGGGGGGGGGACTAGAGGAAGTTTGTCTGTTCTTCCTTTTCACTGGACATGGGGGGGGAGAGGGAGCGAGGGCGAGTAAAATAGGCGCGCAGAGTCACTTCCTGTCCCGCCACAAGCAGCTGTGGCATCACATCCTGCTGCCTTAATAAGGATCAGATGTGACCCTCAGTGGCGGGAAGTAAGCGCCGTTTTTTTTTTTTTTTTTTTTAGACCTCATTGTTCGCTCTCTACTTTTATTAGCGTGCATGTGTTGCCTCACATTTTCCATGCACTAAAAAAAAAAAAGATTTTTCACCCTGGATTCTCCTTAAAGAACAGAGACGCTCAAACGGTCAATTTTGACCTTTTTCGTTACATCATGGAAGAAGAAACACATCATGAAATAAAACCTGACGCTCCTATCTCGGGTTGTACGGTTAACCACTATAACACAGTGGTTCTCAACCTTTTTTCAGTGATGTACCCCCCATATTTTTCATTCAAGTACCCCCTAATCAGAGCAAAGCATTTTTGCTTGAAAAAAAAGAGATAAAGAAGTAAAATACAGCAATGTATTTTGGCACGGACTGGTACCTGCATTCCTCCTGCAACTGTTTGTCAGATTTCCTCCTCTGGTTGCTCGTCCGGACACAACCAACGCAGCAATAAGGCTGCAGACAATGGTGCATCAGCGCACCTGGTCTTGACGAGAGGGAGCGGCATGAAAGCCATACAAAAGCCATACGAAAATGTCGTCAGTTTCTGATTTATTAAATTGTATAATAGTGCAAAATATTGCTCCTTTGTTGTGGTCTTTGGAAAAAAAGATATAAAACTAACAAAAAACTTGTTGAAAAATAACAAGTTATTTAATTCTAAATAAAGATTTCTCCACATAGAAGTAATCATCAACTTAAAGTGCCCTCTTTGGGGATTGTAATAGGTTCATCAACTTCATTCTAAACATTTCTTCACAAAAAAAGAAATCTTTAACATCAATATTTATGGAACATGTCCACAAAAAATCTACCCGTCAACACTGAATATTGCGTTGTTGCATTTCTGTTCACAGTTTATGAACTTACATTCATATTTTGTTGAAGTATTATTCAATATATTTATAAAGGACTTTTAAAATGTTGCTCTTTTTAGAATATTTTCAAATAATTTCACATACCCCTTGGCATACCTTCAAGCACCCCCAGGGGTACGGGTACCCCCCATTTGAGAACCACTGGTATAGTAGTACTAATGAATCAAAAACGTTACAATTGTTACGGTGCGGACTGGTACCCGCATTCCTCCTGCAACTGTTTGTCAGATTTCCTCCTCCGGCTGCTCGTCCGGACACGCCCCTGCTCACAACCCACGCAGCAATAAGGCTGCAGACAATGGTGCATCAGCGCACCTGGACTTGACGAGAGGGAGCGGCATAGACTTTTAAAGTCATTTTGATAATAGGCTAATATAGCTAATATAGACACTTACAGCATGTGTTGCCTTCATTATAACACTTATATAAGACTTTTAATGTCATTTTGATAGTAGGCTCGTTTTTAGGTATATTTGAACTCATTTAACTTCCTTCACTTATGCATGTTCTCCCCGTGACTGCATGGGTTCCCTCGGGGTACTCCGGCTTCCTCCCACCTCCAAAGACATGCACCTGGGGATAGGTTGATTGGCAACACTAAATTAAATTAAAATAGATAAATCAAATTAAAATAAAAATGGTCGCTAGTGTGTGAATGTGAGTGTGAATGTTGTCTGTCTATCTGTGTTGGCCCTGTGATGAGATGGTGACTTGTCCTGGGTGTAATCCGCCTTCTGCCCGATTGTAGCTGAGATAGGCACCAGCGCCCCCCGCAACCCCAAAGGGAATACCGGTAAGCGGTAGGAAATGGATGGATGGATGATAGTAAGCTAATATAGACACTTACATCATGTGTTGCCTTCATTATAACACTTATATAACTAGTGATTTAGGGCTATATAAGTAAACATTGATTGATTAATATAAGACTTTAAGCCATTTTGATAGTAGGCTAATATAGACACTTACATCATGTGTTGCCTTCATTATAAACTTATATAATACGTTTAAAGTCATTTTGATAGTAGGCTAATATAGACACTTACAACATGTGTTGCCTTCATTATAACACTTATATAAGACTTTTAAAGTCATTTTGATAGTAGGCTAATATAGCTAATATAGACACTTACATCATGTGTTGCCTTCATTGTAACACTTATACAAGACTTTTAAAGTCATTTTGATAGTAGGCTAATATAGCTAATATTGACACTTACTTCATGTTTTGCCTTCATTATAACACTTGTATAAGAATTTTAAAGTCATTTTGATAGTAGGCTAATATAGCTAATATAGACACTTACATCATGTGTTGCCTTCATTATAACACTTATATAACTAGTGGTTTAGGGCTATATAAGTAAACATTGATTGATTAATATAAGACTTTAAGCCATTTTGATAGTAGGCTAATATAGACACTTACATCATGTGTTGCCTTCATTATAAACTTATATAATACGTTTAAAGTCATTTTGATAGTAGGCTAATATAGACACTTACAACATGTGTTGCCTTCATTATAACACTTATATAAGACTTTTAAAGTCATTTTGATAGTAGGCTAATATAGCTAATATAGACACTTACATCATGTGTTGCCTTCATTATAACACTTATATAAGACTTTCAGTCATTTTGATAGTGAGCTAATATAACTAATATAGACACTTACATCATGTGTTGCCTTCATTGTAAGACTTATATAAGACTTTTTAAGTCATTTTGATAGTAGGCTAATATAGCTAATATTGACACTTACATCATGTTTTGCCTTCATTATAACACTTATATAAGACTTTTAAAGTAATTTTGATAATATATCACTTGTATAAGACCTTTTGAGTCATTCTGTGAGTAGGCTAATATAGACACTTACACCATGTGTTGCTTTCACTATAAGACTTATATAAGACTCTTTAAGCCATTTTGATAGTAGGCTAATAAAGACACTTGCATCATGTGTTGTCTTCATTACAACACCCTATATAAGACTTTTAAATTCAATTTGATAGCAGGCTAACATAGCTAATATGGACACTTACATAATTTGTTTCCTTCATTATAACACTTATATAAGACTTTTAAAGTCATTTTGATAGTAGGCTAATATAGCTAATATAGACACTTACTTCATGTGTTATCTGCATTATAAGAATTATATAAGAGTTTTAAAGTCATTTTGATACTAGGCTAATATAGCTAATATAAACACATCATGTGTTGCTTTCATTATAACACTTACTGTATATAAGACTTTTAAATCATTTTGATAGTAGGCTAATATAGCTATTATAGACACTTACATCATGTGTTGTCTGCATTATAACACTTATTTGACTTTTAAAGTCATTTTGATAGTAGGCTAATATAGACACATCATGTGTTGCCTTCATTATAACACTTATATAAGACTTTTAAAGTCATTTTGATAGTAGGCTAATATAGACACTTACATCATGTGTTGCCTTCATTTTAACACTTATTTAGTAGGCCAATATAACAGAACAACCTGGTCCTTAACACCACCAAGACAAAGGAGCTGATCATGGATTTCTGGAGGAAAAAAACAATAAACATCCAACCACTGTACACCAGTAGGGGACTATGTTGAAAGGGTCTCTAACTTCAGATGGAGGAAGACCTGTCGTGGAGTATGATCACCTCAGTGACCATCAAAAAGGCACAGCAAAGACTTTATTTTCTGAGACTCCTCAAAATGAACAATTTGTAACAAAAACTGCTTGCATCCTATCGCTGCTCAATAGAGAGTGTGCTGACATACTGCATGTGTGTGGTACGCCAGCTGCACGGTGGCAGAGAGAAATGCACTTCAGAGGGTCATAAAAACTGCCATGAAGATCACTGGCTGCTCTCTCCCATCCCTCGATGAACTCAACACTGCCAGGTGCCTCAAAAAGGCCCAAAACATCATAAAGGACCCATCTCACCCTGGACATAAACTTTTTGAACAGAAGCCCTCAGGCAGGAGATACAGGACAATAAAATGCCGGACAAACCGATTTGAGAACACTTTTTACAATAATGTCGCTGAACACAAGATGACAATAATGACTGTGCATGTGATTGATTGATTGATTGATTGATTGATACTTTTATTAGTAGATCGCACAGTACAGTACATATTCCGTACAATTGAGCACTAAATGGTAACACCCCGATAAGTTTTTCAACTTGTTTAAGTCCACTTTAATCAATTCATGGTACAAATATATACTATCAGCATAATACAGTTATCAAACAAGTTAATCATCATAGTATATACATTGAATTATTTACATTATTTACAATCTGGGGGGTGGGATAAGGAGCTTTGGTTGATATCAGTACTTCAGTCATCAACAATTGCATCAACAGAGAAATGGACATTGAAACAGTGTAGGTCTTATTTAGTAGGATATGTACAGCCAGCAGAGAACATAGTGAGCTGTATGCTTGGTATTTTTATTTATTTTTATCTATTTATCCATGTTCTTATGTTTTTATGTGATATGAATTTGCACTAAATTAGTTCTGCGGTAGGAAATGGATGGATGTACAATGTACAATGCCAATAAAGATATATTCTATTCTATTCTAATATAGACACTTACGCCATGTGTTGCTTTCATTATAACACTTTTAAAACGTCTTTTAAGTCATTTTGATAGTAGGCTAATATAGACACTTACATCATGTGTTGTCTTCATTATAACACTTATATAAGACTTTTAAAGTCATGTTGATAGTAGGCTAATATAGACACTTACATCATGTGTTGCCTTCATTATAACACTTATATAAGACTTTTTAAGTCATTTTGATAGCAGGCTAATATAACTAATATAGACACTTACATCATGTGTTGTCTTCATTATAACACTTATATAAGACTTTTAAAGTCATTTTGATAGCAGGCTAATATAACTAATATTGACACTTACATCATGTGTTGTCTTCATTATAACACTTATATGTATAAAATGTTTTCAGTCATTTTGATAATAGGTCATTTTGATAGCAGCTAATATAGACATTTTAAAAGTAGCTAATATAGACACTCAAATCATGTGTTGTCTTCAGTATAACACTTATGTAAGACTTTTTAAGTCATTTTGATAGTAGGCTAATATAGCTAATATAGACACTTACATCATGTGTTGTCTTCATTATAACACTTATATATATAAAATGTTTTCAGTCATTTTGATAATAGGTCATTTTGATAGCAGCTAATATAGAAATTTTAAAAGTAGCTAATATAGACACTCAAATCATGTGTTGTCTTCAGTATAACACTTATGTAAGACTTTTTAAGTCATTTTGATAGTAGGCTAATATAGCTAAAATAGACACTTCTATCATGTGTTGCCTTCATTATAACACTTTTAAAACATTTTTTAAGTCATTTTGATAGCAAGCTAATATAGCTAATATAGACACTTACATCATGTGTTGCCTTCATTATAACACTTATATAAGACCTTTTAAATCATTTTGATAGTAGGCTAATATAGACACTTACATCAGGTGTTGCTTTCATTATAACACTTATATAAGACTTTATTAAGTCATTTTGATAGAAGGGTTATATAGGTACTATAGACACTTACATCATATGTCGCCTTCGTTATAACACTTATATAAGACTTTTTAAGTAATTTTGATAGTAGGCTAATATAGCTAATATAGACACTTACATCATGTGTTGCCTTCATTATAACACTTATATAAGACTTTTTAAGTAATTTTGATAGTAGGCTAATATAGCTAATATAGACACTTACATCATGTGTTGCCTTCATTATAACACTTATAAAAGACTTTTAAAGTCATTTTTATAGTAGGCTAATATAACTAATATAGTCACTTACACCATGTGTTGCCTTCACTATAACACTTATATAAGACTCTTTAAGCCATTTTGATAGTAGGCAAATAAAGACACATCATGTGTTGCCTTCATTATAACACTTATATAAGACTTTTTAAGTCATTCTGATAGTAGGCTAATATAGACACTTACATCAGGTGTTGCTTTCATTATAACACTTACATAAGACTTTTTATGTCATTTTGATAGTAGGCTAATATAGACACTTACATCATGTGTTGCTTTCATTATAACACTTATATAAGACTTTATTAAGTCATTTTGATAGAAGGGTAATATAGCTAATATAGACAATTATATCATGTGTTGTCTTCATTATAACACTTATATAAGACTTTTTAGGTCATTTTGATAGTAGGCTAATATAGACACTTACATCATGCGTTGCCTTCATTATAACACTTATATAAGACTTTTAAAGTAATTTTGATAGTAGGCTAATATAGCTAATATAGACACTTTTATCATGCGTTGCCTTCATTATAACACTTATATAAGACTTTTTAAGTCATTTTCATAGTAGGCTAATACAGATAAACAAATAAATGGGTTAAATGGGTTGTACTTGTATAGCGCTTTTCTACCTTCAAGGTACTCAAAGCGCTTTGACACTACTTCCACATTTACCCATTCACACACACATTCACACACTGATGGAGGGAGCTGCCATGCAAGGCGCCAACTAGCACCCATCAGGAGCAAGGGTGAAGTGTCTTGCTCAGGACACAAGGACGTGACGAGGTTGGTACTAGGTGGGATTTGAACCAGGCCCCCTCGGGTTGTGCACGGCCACTCTCACACTGCGCCACGCCGTCCCTAGCTAGCTAATATAGACACTTACATCATGTGTTGCCTTCATTATAACACTTATATATATAAAATGTTTTAAGTCATTTTGATGGTAGGTCATTTTGATAGCAGCTAATATAGAAATTTTAAAAGTAGCTAATATAGACACTCAAATCATGTGTTGTCTTCAGTATAACACTTATGTAAGACTTTTTAAGTCATTTTGATAGTAGGCTAATATAGACACTTACATCATGTGTTGCCTTCATTATAACACTTATATAAGACTTTATTAAGTCATTTTGATAGAAGGGTAATAAAGCTACTATAGACAATTACATCATGTGTTGTCTTCATTATAACACTTATATAAGACTTTATTAAGTCATTTTGATAGTAGGCTAATATAGACACTTACATCATGTGTTGCCTTCATTATAACACTTATATAAGACTTTATTAAGTCATTTTGATAGAAGGGTAATAAAGCTACTATAGACACTTACATCATGTGTTGTCTTCATTATAACACTTATATAAGACTTTTTAAGTCATTTTGATAGTAGGCTAATATAACTAATACAGACACTTACATCATGTGTTGTCTTCATCATAACACTTATATATATAAAATGTTTTCAGTCATTTTGATAGTAGGTCATTTTGATAGCAGCTAATATAGAAATTTTAAAAGTAGCTAATATAGACACTCAAATCATGTGTTGTCTTCAGTATAACACTTATGTAAGACTTTTTAAGTCATTTTGATAGTAGGCTAATATAGCTAATATAGACACTTCTATCGTGTGTTGCCTTCATTATAACACTTTTAAAACATATTTTAAGTCATTTTGATAGTAGGCTAATATAGCTAATATAGACACTTACATCATGTGTTGCCTTCATTATAACACTTATATAAGACTTTTTAGGTCATTTTGATAGTAGGCTAATATAGACACTTACATCAGGTGTTGCCTTCATTATAACACTTACACAAGACTTTTTAAGTCATTTTGATAGTAGGCTAATATAGACACTTACATCAGGTGTTGCTTTCATTATAACACTTATGTAAGACTTTTTAAGTCATTTTGATCGTAGGCTAATATAGCTAAAATAGACACTTACATCATGTGTTGCCGTCATTGTAACACTTATATAAGACGTTTGAAGTCATTTTGATAGTTGGCTAATATAGCTAATATAGACACTTACATCATGTGTTGCCTTCATTATAACACTTTTATAAGAATGTTTAAGTCATTTTAATAGTAGGCTAATATAGACACTTACATCATGTGTTGCCTTCATTATAACACTTATATAAGACTTTTGAAGTCATTTTGACTTTAAAGACATGGATGTTTTCTAATCTACATCACAAGTTTATTTCCCAATGTGTGACTGAATATATGTGTTCCAGTATTGTCTGAGTGTGTCTAATGAGTGGGAATGTGTCTAATTAGGGGAGACAGAGCGGGGGCTCCGAGGGGCCGCACAAGGGAACAAGCCTCCTATTCTTACTGGGAGGACACATCCAGAGACGGGGAGGACACAGGCGGTCCCTGTGAGTCATCAGCTGATGAAGTGACTCTAACTTAAAAGATATACATTAAGATGCGGCGTAACAAAGAGCTCGTTTTGTTCCCCCTCGACTCCCCTCAAACACCCTCTGGTCATGTGATCAGTGAGGGGCTTCACTAAGGACATTTCTATCTCCGGGACCACATTTACCAGTGAAGTTGGCACGTTGTGTAAATGGTAAATAAAAACTAAATAGAATGATTTGCAAATCCTTTTCAACTTATATTCAATTGAATAGACTGCGAAGACAAGATATTTCATGTTCACACTGAGAAACTTCATATTTTTTGGCAAATAGTCATTAACTTAGAATTAAATGGCAGCAACACATTGCAAAAAAGTTGTCACAGAGGCATTTTAACAACACTCAGTAAAGGTTTGGGAACTGAGGAGACACATTTTTGTAGCTTTTCAGGTGGAATTCTTTCCTGTTCTTGCTTGATGTACAGCTTAAGTTGTTCAACAGTCTCCGTTTTAGGCTTCATAATGCGCCACACATTTTCAATGGGAGACAGGTCTGGACTACTGCCAGGCCAGTCTAGTACCCACACTCTTTTACTTTGAAGCCACGCTGTTGTAACACGTTGTTTGGCATCATCTCGCTGAAATAAGCAGGGGCGTCCATGATAACGTTTTAATGTTGCTCCAAAACCTGTATGTACCTGTGGAGAGGCGGAGCCGGCAGTTTGACAGCGAGGCAGGGCACGCCGGAACCCGGCCCAAGATGGCGGCGAGGAGGCGTGGCCAGCAGTCCGAAAGCGAGGCAGGGCAAGCCGGAGCCCGGCCTACCCAAGATGGTGGCAAAAAGGTATGGCCGGCAGTCTGACAGCAAGGCAGGGCTCGCCAGAGCCCAGCCCAAGATGGCGGCGAGGAGGCGTGGACGGCGAGCAAGCAGCGAGGCAGGGCGCGCCAGATTCAGCCCCGCAAATATTATCAAGTGCGTGGGTCACCCAGCTGGGAACAATTTAAATCTCCTAGCGGCCGTTAACGCCGGGGGAAGAGACGGAGAGAGAAGGAGCCAGGAGGAAGCGGATGCTGAACGAGAGCGAGAGAGAGCCACAGGAAGACGAAGACGCACGCAACTGAAAGGGTGGAGCGGCAGAGGAAGTAGGACCCGGCAAGGCTGAAAAGCAACCCTTACAGACTTTTTATTATTGACAAATAAAAGAAAGTCTAACCTGCGCCACAATGTCCTTCCTTGGTGGTTCTGAGAACCCGCACGACAACAAGAGATTGTCACAGTACCTTTCAGCATTGATGGTGCCTTCACAGATGTGTAAGTTACCCATGCCTTGGGCACTAATACACTCCCATACCATCACAGATGCTGGCTTTCGAACCTAGTGCCTACAACAATCCGGATGGTTCTTTCCTCTCTGGTCCAAAAGACACCACGTCCACAGTTTCCAAAAACAATTTGAAATGTGAACTCATCAGACCACAAAACACTTTTCCACTTTGCATTAGTCCATCTTGGATGAGCTCAAGCCCAGCGAAGCCGGCGGCGTTTCTGGGTGTTGTTGATAAATGGCCATGAGCTGTGGGTCATGACCGAAAGGACAAGATCACGGGTACAAGTGGCCCAAATGAGTTCAGAGATAGGGTGAGAAGCTCTGTCATCCGGGAGGAGCTCAAAGTAAAGCCGCTGCTCCTCCACATGGAGAGGAGCCAGATGAGGTAGTTCGGGCATCTGGTCAGGATGCCACCCGAACGCCACCATAGGGAGGTGTTTAGGGCACGTCCGACCAGTAGGAGGCCACGGGGAAGACCCAGGACACGTTGGGAAGACTATGTCTCCCGGCTGGCCTGGGGATGCCTCGGGATCCCCCGGGAAGAGCTGGACGAAGTGGCTGGGGAGAGGGAAGTCTGGGCTTCCCTGCTTAGGCTGCTGCCCCCGCGACCTGACCTCAGATAAGTGGAAAAAGATGGATGGATGGATGGATGGATGGGTTGTAGTTTGACCCCCTTAACATGCTTCAAAACTCACCAAATTTGACACACACGTTGGTATAGCAAACCTTCCCAACATATTAAGCAACCAATCCCCCAAAATGAAAATTGCGCTCTAACGCCCCCTAGGAAAAAATTATAGACAAAACTGCATGTAACCTCTGTTAGGAATGTCATAGCGACATGAAACAAAAACTCCTATGTAGGTCTGACTTAGACCCAATTTTCATACACTCACTTCTTTCAGCAAACATCTACAGGAAGTTGGCAAAAACCCCTTCAAAATAAAATTTTCGCAAAAAATGCAATTTTTGCCTCTTTGCGCTGTAATTTGACCCCTTTAAAATGCTTCTAAAGTCACCAAACTTGGCGCACACATAAGGACTGACGAATATTGCGATCTAATGAAAAAACCGAACCTCAAAACTCAAAATTGCGCTCTAGCGCTATTTTTGAATAAAACACTGAAAAAACTGCTCCTAGGAAGAAAACACAGACAAAATTGCTTGTAACTTCCGATAAGAATGTCGGAGAGACATGAAACAAAAACCTCTATGTAGGTCTCGCTTAGACCTACATTTCATAAATTGACAACCCCCAACAAAAATTAACAGGAAGTTTGCAATCCCCCCTTCAAAACAAAAGTTTTGTAAAAACCGGTCACCTTCCTTCAAACATTATCTCCTCTGAGTGCGTTTGTTGTTTTGGCTTCAAACTCGCACAGGAGAGGGATTGAACCCTTCTGATTAAAAGTATAGAACAGAGTTTTGATAAGTTCTCAGGTTTTGATTTTACGCGCCTTCAAAGAACCCCTGTGCAAATACTCCTAAAAAATGTCATTTTTGCCTCTTTGAGCTGTTATTTGACCCCCTTAAAATGCTTCTAAACTCACCACACTTGACACACACATCAGGTCTGGCAAAAATTGCGATCTGATGAAAAAACCTAACCTCAAAACTCAAAATTGCGCTCTACCGCCCCCCTAGGAATACAACACGGACAAACTGCTCCTAGGAAGAAAACACAGACAAAACTGCTTGTAACTTCCGGTAGGAATGTCAGAGAGACATGAAACCAAAAAAACACTATGTAGGTCTCACTTAGACCTACATTTTAATAATTAGCATACTTTAGCAAAAATCAACAGGAAGTTTGATATTTTCACTACAATACAACAACTGCATTACTTTCACAATGCATTAGATTCTCAAAATAGTGGCTCCAAGGCGTCATCTAACGCTTATCCGGCCGTGGGTCTCGGGAGCAGCAGCCAAAGGCGGACCCGACCAACGCTGCTTGCAGCTT
>NC_084615.1:7033306-7058306 GCF_033978795.1 Nerophis ophidion
AGCACTCAAGCAACTGTCTAATAAAGCAACATATGTTTTTATTGAATGGATCAGTTTCTTTTGCTGCAAAGGTGCTAAATGACAATTTCTTTTGCTTAGGTCCTAAATGAGAATGTTTGTTGCTCTAGTAGACAGTTGCTTGTGTGCTAAATGTGAAGTTATTTAGACTGTTGCTAAAGTGCTAAATGAAACCATATTCTGCTTTAATAAGTGAACTTTTTTTTGGTTTAAAGGTGCTAAATGACAATGTATTAAGCTTTAAAAGACAGTTGCTTAAGTCCTAAATAAGTAAGTTTGTTGCTTTAATAAACAGCTGCTTGAGTGCTAAAAGTGAGGTTATTTAGACAATTGCTAATGTGCCTTATGAAAACTTATTTTGCAATAAAACGATAGCAAAACAAATTTCACATTTAGCACTTAAGCAACTGTCTATTTTAAAAGCAAAACCAGCTAACATTTAGCACTTAACAACTGTTTTAAAAGCAAAACAAGTTCACTGTTATCACTTTAGCACTATTGATTAAAGCAAAACATCTCATTTAGCACTTAAGCAACTGCCTATTTTAAAAGCTAAACAAGCTAACATTTAGCACTTAACTGTTTTTAAAGCAAACCAAGTTCACAGTTATCACTTGAGCACTATCTATTGAAACAAAATACATTCACATTCAGCACTTAACAATTACTATCTGTTTTAAAAGTCAAACAAGTTCCCAGTTATCACTTTAGCACTATCTATTTAAGCAAAATAAATTTACATTTAGCACTTAACAACTGTCTATTTTAAAAGCAAAACAAGCTAACATTTAGCACTTAACGACTGTATGTTTTATAAGCAAAAAAAGTTCACAGTTATCACTTGACCACGATAGCTTAAAGCAAAATAAATTCACATTTAGCACTTTACAACTATTTATTTTATAAGCAAAACAAGTTCACAGTTATCACTTTAGCACTATCAATTAAAGCAAAATAAATTCAAATTTAGCACTTAACAACTGTCTGTTTTAAAAGCAAAACAAGCTAACATTTAGCACTTAACAACGGTCTGTTTTAAAAGCCAAACAAGATTAGTTATCGCTTTTGCACTATCTATTAAAGCAAAAATAAATTCACATTTAGCACTTTACATCTATTTTATGAGCAAAACAAATTCACAGTTATCACTTAAAGCAAAATAAATTCACATTTAGCACTGAAGCAAGTGTTTATTTTAAAAGCAAGAGGAGTTCACAGCCTTCTCTTTAGCACTATCTATTAAAACAAATATAAATTCACATTTAGCATTTAAGCAACTGTCTTTTTTAAAAGCAAAACAAGCTAACATTTAGCACTTAACAACGGTCTGTTTTAAAAGCCAAACAAGTTTAAAGTTATCACTTTAGCACTATCACTTAAAGCTAAATAAATTCAAATTCAGCACTTAAGCAACTGTCTTTTTAAAAGCAAAAAAAGCTAACATTTAGCACTCAACAACGGTCTGTTTTAAAAGCCAAACAAGTTTACAGTTATCACTTTAGCACTATCACTTAAAGCAAAAGAAATTGACATTTAGCACTTAACAACTGTCTATTTTAAGAGCAAAACAAGCTAACATTTAGCACTTAACAACGGTCTGTTTTAAAAGCCAAACATGTTTACAGTTATCACTTAATCATTATCTGTTAAAGCAACATAAATTCACTTAAAAACTGTCTGTTTTAAAAGCAAAACAAGTTTACAGTTATCACTTGATCACTATTAAAGCAAAATAAATTCACATTTAGCACTTTAGCAACTGTATTTTTAAAAGCAAAACAAGTTAACATTTAACACTTAACAATGGTCTGTTTTAAAAGCCAAACAAGTTTACAGTTATCACTTTAGCACTATCACTTAAAGCAAAAGAAATTCAAATTTAGCACTTAAGCAACTGTCTTTTTAAAAGCAAAACAAGCTAACATTTAGCACTCAACATAGGTCTGTTTTAAAAGCCAAACAAATTTACAGTTATCACTTAATCAGTATCTGTTAAAGCAACATAAATTCACTTAAAAACTGTCTTTTTTAAAAGCAAAACAAGCTAACATTCAGCACTTAACAACGGTCTGTTTTAAAAGCCAAACAAGTTTACAGTTATCACTTTAGCACTATCACTTAAAGCAAAATAAATTCACATTTAGCTCTTAGCAACTGTCTTTTTAAAAGCAAAACAAGCTAACATTTAGCACTTAAAAACAGTCTGTTTTAAAAGCCAAACAAGTTTACAGTTATCACTTTACCACTATCACTTAAAGCAAAAGAAATTCAAATTTAGCACTTTAGCAACTGTCTTTTTAAAAGCAAAACAAGCTAACATTTAGCACTTAACAACGGTCTGTTTTAAAAGCCAAACAAGTTTAAAGTTATTACTTTAGCACTATCACTTAAAGCAAAAGAAATTCAAATTTAGCACTTAAGCAACTGTCTTTTTAAAAGCAAAACAAGCTAACATTCAGCACTTAACAACGGTCTGTTTTAAAAGCCAAACAAGTTTACAGTTATCACTTAAATCAGTATCTGTTAAAGCAACATAAATTCCCTTAAAAACTGTCTGTTTTAAAAGCAAAACAAGTTTACAGTTATCACTTGATCACTATTAAAGCAAAATAAATTCACATTTAGCACTTTAGCAACTGTCTTTTAAAAAGCAAAACAAGCTAACATTTAACACATAACAATGGTCTGTTTTAAAAGCCAAACAAGATTACAGTTATCACTTTAGCACTATCACTTAAAGCAAAAGAAATTCAAATTTAGCACTTAAGCAACTGTCTTTTTAAAAGCAAACCAAGCTAACATTTAGCACTTAACAACAGTCTGTTTTAAAAGCTAAACAAGTCTATAGTTATCACTTTAGCACTATCACTTAAAGCAAAAGAAATTCACGTTTAGCACTTAACTGTCTATTTTAAGAGCAAAACAAGCTAACATTTAGCACTTAACAACGGTCTGTTTTAAAAGCTAAACAAGTCTATAGTTATCACTTTAGCACTATCACTTAAAGCAAAAGAAATTCACATTTAGCACTTAACAACTGTCTATTTTAAGAGCAAAACAAGCTAACATTTAGCACTTAACAACTGTCTGTTTTAAAGGCCAAACAAGTTTACGGTTATCACTTGATCATTATCTGTTAAAGCAACATAAATTCACCTAAAAACTGTCTGTTTTAAAAGCAAAACAAGTTTACAGTTATCACTTGATCACTATTAAAGCAAAATCAATTCACATTTAGCACTTAACAACTGTCTATTTTAAGAGCAAAACAAGCTAACATTTAGCACTTAACAACGGTCTGTTTTAAAAGCCAAACAAGTTTACGGTTACCACTTAATCATTATCTGTTAAAGCAACATAAATTCACTTAAAAACTGTCTGTTTTAAAAGCCAAACAAGTTTAGTTATCACTTGATCACTATTAAAGCAAAATAAATTTACATTTAGCACTTTAGCAACTGTCTTTTTAAAAGCAAAACACGCTAACATTCAGCACTTAACAACGGTCTGTTTTAAAAGCCAAACAAGTTTACAGTTATCACTTTAGCACTATCACTTAAAACAAAATAAATTCAGATTTAGCACTTAACAAGTGTCTATTTTAAAAGCAAAACAAGCTAACATTTAGCACTTAACAACGGTCTGTTTTAAAAGCCAAACAAGTTTACGGTTATCACTTAATCATTATCTGTTAGAGCAACATAAATTCACTTAAAAACTGTCTGTTTTAAAAGCAAAACAAGTTTACAGTTATCACTTGATCCCTATTAAAGCAAAATAAATTCACATTTAGCACTTTAACAACTGTCTTTTTAAAAGCAAAACAAGCTAACACTTAGCACTTAACAACGGTCTGTTCTAAAAGTCAAACAAGTTTACAGTTATCACTTTAGCACTATCACTTAAAGCAAAAGAAATTGAAATTTAGCACTTTAGCAACTGTATTTTTAAAAGGAAAACAAGTTAACATTTAACACTTAACAACGGTCTGTTTTAAAAGCCAAACAAGTTTACAGTTATCACTTTAGCACTATCACTTAAAGCAAAAGAAATTCAAATTTAGCACTTAACAACAGTCTGTCTATTTTAAAAGCAAAACAAGCTAACATTTAGCACTTAACAACGGTCTGTTTTAAAAGCCAAACAAGTTTACAGTTATCACTTTAGCACTATCACTTAAAGCAAAAGAAATTCACATTTAGCACTTAACAACTGTCTATTTTAAGAGCAAAACAAGCTAACATTTAGCACTTAACAACGGTCTGTTTTAAAAGCCAAACAAGTTTACAGTTATCACTTAATCAGTATCTGTTAAATTCACTTAAAAACTGTCTGTTTTAAAAGCAAAACAAGTTTAGTTATCACTTGATCACTATTAAAGCAAAATAAATTTACATTTAGCACTTTAGCAACTGTCTAGTGAGGCAAGAGACCCTCCAATGTCGCCAAAGACCCAATTGAACATTTTTTTAGCTACTATTGTTAGTATTAATAGTGCTGTAATTTTTTTTGAATCTTCATTGAATTTTTTTTTTGTCTGTGGGATGGATCTCAGATTAATGAAATAAATAATTGAGTTAATTAGTTTTATTCCAATTTAGTAGCATTTTATTATTTTCCCTTTATTTTAAAGAAGCAGTTAGAGCAAACGTATTAGAGAGGCTTCTTGGGATGTTATTATTAATTAATGCATTTATTAGCTGCAGGAAAAAAACATTAACAGACTCAAAAGTTGACATTCTGTTACAGGGAGAAAAAAAAATGATACAGAAAGATGATTAAATTCAGAATCTTTTTATTTGAAATGTCAGTGTTCAAGAGAAAATAAAACAGCAATATAAATATTAGCATGAAAATAATAGTAACACAGGGATAAAGCGTGGGGGGGGGGGTTAAGCATTTGATAAGAAAGATAATACAGCAGGATAGAATATTAATAGTTCAGCAGCGGACGGACACACATATATAATATTTATAGTCATTTGTTCATATGGACAGAGAGAGAATGAAAGGCGTTGGTTCACAAAAGCACGAGATCAAACCACCGCAAAAAAGAACATTAAGAGGTTACGGAAGGATAGAAATCTTTTTTTTTTTTTTATGTTTCTTTCTTCAGAGGGTGATAAAAGATAGAGAGAGAGAAAATGAACACAAAAATATGCGCAACACAAACCACGAGTTAGCTAGTCTACATGTGTCACCTTATCTAAAGTTATCTTTTTTTAAATTTTTTTTATTTACAGTTTGACGAGTTAGTTGGCTTCCATGGCGCTTAGTTACTACATTGCAACACAAACACACTTTTTTTTTTTTTTAAATCTGTTTTTTTTGTTTTTGAACTCCTTCATTTTCTTGCAAAACAAAAATGCAACACATTCCAGTAGTGAGCCACGCTTTGTGGAGAGGGACTTTTATTTTGAAAGGGGCTGGACGGCTGGTCCCTACGACACACAAAAAAAACAAAAAAAAAGAAAAAAAACCCTGGCTCACACCGTTGACGGGATTCGGGGGGTTTATTTACACGGCGGTGGGGTGACCCCCCCCGACCTGGGTCAGTGCGGGGTTTAAACGAGTGGTGGTCGCTCTGTACATTCAGTAGGGTGGAGCCAGGGTTGGGGTTCCAACCCCCTGCCGGGCGCCACCCCACCCCGTCCGCGCCCCGCTAGAAAAAAAATGTGGCAAACACCCCGACATCAGTGCGTTTCTTCGGGTCTGGCTCTCAAGTGGGCGCATGCTCAAAACCATGGTTACGAATTTATTTTTTTGGAGGGTAAATGCTACATGTGCATTCTATTGATTTGGCAAGGGGGGGGGGGGGTGTCGAAGGGGCGCCGGGGGTTAAGGTTTGGGGGGTGCTGGGGGGTCTTCCTCTTTTGCAATGCATAGTTCAACTCTAAACTAGTATGTTTGAACCTTTTTAAAGAGCATGCAGACGAGTTTGTAAGGTAGGAACAAACTGATCACCAAGGACTGGAGGATCCTGCTTGGGCGGGAATAAGATGGCGAACGAAGCGTACTTACAACTTCCCAGTTGGGGGGGGCGCAATAAATCAGACTAACATTTCTCAGGATACATCACTTGCGAGGTTTCTTGTCCGAGCCAAAGCAACAAATAATCACAACAACCCCCCCCCATACTCAGCCAAACTAGATCTATTGATTACAAGTGTGTTGCCGCTCCTCTAAGAACCCTCAGAACCGTCCATGTGGTCCACCTGGACCTCAGCGAGATGAGATACTTTCATGGCCGGGTTTGGGGGGGGTTGGCCTTAAGCATTCCTCCGCCTTCCGTCTACTTCTTCTCCTTCTTGGTGGACTTCTTCTTGGAGGCCGGGGTCTGGGCGGCCTTGGGGGGCTCGGGCTGGCCGGACTGGGGCGGGGGCAGGGCCTGCTGGCCGGCCTGCTGGGCCATGGCCTGCTGCTGCTGCTGCTGCTGCTGCTGCTGGGGGTTGGAGGTGAGGGTGGCCGTGCTGCCCGGGATGTAGACGTTCTGCCGGTAGTCGGGCACGTGCTGCAGGGTGAACTGGGGGCTGTAGCGGGTGGTCAGGCCCATGGTGCCCGGTCCCAGGGTGCCGGTGGCCTCGCCCACTTTTGGATGAGAAAGAGAAATCTTATTAGAAAAGAAAAAAAAAGCACCAATTTTTCATTTTGCTTTCAAAAAGGCGGCCAAAGTAGGAGTTTGTGGTGCCAGCGGAGTGCAGTCAGGGAAGGGAAGGGACTCCTAAGGCCCCATTCCTGGGTGGAAGGTGGAGAGTAGCGTTGTACCAACATGTATTTTGATACTTTTCTAAATAAAAGGCACGACAAAAAAATGGCACTATTGGCTCTATTTAAAAAAAGAAATCACACGGTACATTTACTAAGATCCAAATACCACAAGTAAACTGCGTGTGCAATCCATAAAATAGTAAACAGTGTGTGCAATCCATAAAATAGTAAACAGTGTGTGCAATCCATAAAATAGTAAACTGTGTGTGCAATCTATAAAATAGTAAACAGTACATTTACTACACGGTACATTTACTAAGATCCAAATACCACAAGTAAACTGTGTGTGCAATCCATAAAATAGTAAACAGTGTGTGCAATCCATAAAAGAGTAAACAGTGTGTGCAATCCATAAAAGAGTAAACAGTGTGTGCAATCCATAAAAGAGTAAACAGTGTGTGCAATCCATAAAAGAGTAAACAGTGTGTGCAATCCATAAAATAGTAAACTGTGTGTGCAATCCATAAAATAGTAAACAGTGTGTGCAATCCATAAAATAGTAAACAGTGTGTGCAATCCATAAAATAGTAAACAGTGTGTGCAATACATAAAATAGTAAACTGTGTGTGCAATCCATAAAATAGTAAACTGTGTGTGCAATCCATAAAATAGTAAACAGTGTGTGCAATCCATAAAATAGTAAACAGTGTGTGCAATCCATAAAATAGTAAACTGTGTGTGCAATCCATAAAATAGTAAACAGTGTGTGCAATCCATAAAATAGTAAACTGTGTGTGCAATCCATAAAATAGTAAACAGTGTGTGCAATCCATAAAATAGTAAACTGTGTGTGCAATCCATAAAATAGTAAACTGTGTGTGCAATCCATAAAAGAGTAAACAGTGTGTGCAATCCATAAAATAGTAAACTGTGTGTGCAATCCATAAAATAGTAAACAGTGTGCGCAATCCATAAAATAGTAAACAGTGTGTGCAATCCATAAAATAGTAAACAGTGTGTGCAATCCATAAAATAGTAAACGGTGTGTGCAATCCATAAAATAGTAAACTGTGTGTGCAATCCATAAAATAGTAAACTGTGTGTGCAATCCATAAAATAGTAAACAGTGTGTGCAATCCATAAAATAGTAAACAGTGTGTGCAATCCATAAAATAGTAAACTGTGTGTGCAATCCATAAAATAGTAAACAGTGTGTGCAATCCATAAAATAGTAAACTGTGTGTGCAATCCATAAAATAGTAAACTGTGTGTGCAATCCATAAAATAGTAAACAGTGTGTGCAATCCATAAAATAGTAAACAGTGTGTGCAATCCATAAAATAGCGGAGCGTGTTGTGTGTGATTTACTAAGACTGCGTGTGTATTTTGCGTGTACTAGGGTGGTCCCGATGCCATTATTTTGGTGCCGGTACCGGAATGTATTTGGATACATTTCTAAATAAAGGGGACCAAAAACAATGGCAATATTGACTTTATTTTAACAAAAAAATCGTACGGTACATTTACCGAGATCCAAATACCACACGTAAACAGTGTGTGCAATCAATAAAATAGCAGGGAGTGTTGTGTGTGATTTCCTAAGACTGCATGTGCAATTGAAAAATGGTGCAGACTGCCCTATTTAAACGAGGATTTTGCATGTACTCGGGTGGTCCCGATACTAATATTTTGGTGCCGGTGCCGGTACCAACATGTATTTCGATACTTTTCTAAGTAAAGGGGATCACAAAAAAATTGGCAATATTGGCTTTATTTTAACAAAAAAAATCATACGGTACATCTACTAAGATCCAAATACTACATGTAAACAGTGTGTGCGATCCATAAAACAGCATGTACTATTAGTGGGCGTGTTGTGTGTGATTTACTAAGACTGCGTGTGCAATTGAAAAATGATGCAGACTGCCCTATTTAAATGAGGATTTTGCGTGTACTCGGGTGGTCCCGATACTAATATTTTGGTGCCGGTACCAAAATAAATTTCGATACTTTTCTAAGTAAAGGGGATCACAAAAAAATTGGCAATATTGGCTTTATTTTAACAAAAAAATCATCCGGTACATTTCCTAAGATCCAAATACCACACGTAAACAGTGTGTGCAATCCATAAAACAGCATGTACTATTAGTGGGCGTGTTGTGTGTGATTTACTAAGACTGTGTGTGCAATTGAAAAATGGTGCAGACTGCCCTATTTAAATGAGGATTTTGCGTGTACTTGGGTGGTCCCGATAACAATATTTTGGTGCCGGTACCAGCATGTATTTCGATACTTTTCCAAGTAAAGGGGATCACAAAAAAATTGGCAATATTGGCTTTATTTTAACAAAAAAAATTATACGGTACATCTACTAAGATCCAAATACCACACGTAAACAGTGTGTGCAATCCATAAAATAGCAGGGAATGTTGTGTGTGATTTACTAAGACTGCATGTGCAATTGAAAAATGGTGCAGACTGCCCTATTTAAACGAGGATTTTGCGTGTACTCTGGTGGTCCCGATGCCATTATTTTGGTGCCGGTGCCGGTAGCAAAATGCATTTCGTCACTTTTCTAAATTAAGGGGACCATAAAAAATGGCAATATTGACGTTATTTTAACAGAAATATCATAAGGTACATTTACTGAGATCCAAATACCACACGTAAACTGTGTGTGCAATCCATAAAATAGCAGGGCGTGTTGTGTGTGATTTACTAAGACTGTGTGTGTATTTTGTGTGTACTAGGGTGGTCCCGATGTCTTTATTTTGGTGCCGGTGCCGGTACCAGAATGTATTTCGATACTTTTGTAAATAAAGGGGACCAAAAAAATGGCAATATTGACTTTATTTTAACAAAAAAATCGTAAAGTACATTTACTAAGATCCAAATACCACACGTAAACAGTGTGTGCAATCCATAAAATAGCAGGGAGTGTTGTGTGTGATTTACCAAGACTGCATGTGCAATTGAAAAATGGTGCAGACTGCACTATTATAACGAGGATTTTGCGTGTACTAGGATGGTCCCGATAACAATATTTTGGTGCCGGCACCAACATGTATTTCGATACTTTTCAAAGTAAAGGGGATCACAAAAAAATTTACAATATTGGCTTTATTTTAACAAAAAAAATCATACGGTACATCTACTAAGATCCAAATACCACACGTAAACTGTGTGTGCAATCCATAAAACAGCATGTACTATTAGTGGGCGTGTTGTGTGTGATTTACTAAGACTGCGTGTGCAATTGAAAAATGATGCAGACTGCCCTATTTAAATGAGGATTTTGCGTGTACTCGGGTGGTCCCGATACCGATAATTTGGTGCCGGTGCCTGTACCAAAATGTATTTTGATACTTTTCTAAATAAAAAGGACTACAAAAAATGGCAATAATGGCTTTATTTTAACAACAAATCTCACCGTCCATCTACTAAGATCCAAATACTACATGTAAACAGTGTGTGCAATCCATAAAACAGCATGTACTATTAGTGGGCGTGTTGTGTGTGATTTACTAAGACTGCGTGTGCAATTGAAAAATGGCGCAGACTGCCCTATTTAAACGATACCAATATTTTGGTACTGGTGCCGGTACCAAAAGGTATTTTGATACTCTTATAAATAAAAAGGACCTCAAAAACTGGCACAGATTTACATCCATGCGGGCCCTGAGCTAAAATGAGTTTGACACCCCAATAAGTTTGGAACTGAACTCAGAGGCTAGTATGATTTCATTCCCGGCCTGGAATTGGTGCACGGAGCCCTGCCCTAAAGTCCCAGTAAGGAGCACAGAGGTGTGTGAGAACTTTCAATGTTCAAATCCAATTATGAGGTCAAACTTTGGGGGTTAATTAACAGCATTTGTCAGAAAAGTGATAGCACAGGTATGTTTTTGAAAAATTGTCACCCCTGTGTGTGTGTGTGTGTGTGTGTGTGTGTGTGTGTGTGTGTACAGCCGTTAGCTTACACAAACAACTAAAACCATGTGATAAACATGTCCAATTATGTATGCAAACACATGCGTGTTGCTTTGTCCTCTTGCTTCGAGTGCTTCGCTGCTTTGCTGAGAATTCTTCCTCAGCCTCTGCAATGCAGAGAACAACCCCCCCCCCCCGCCCCCCACCCTCCAACCCCGCCCCTCAGCAGCTCCTCCATGTCACTCTGTGGGAACATGCAAAGAAGCTAGCTTGCTTTCACGGTTTGAAAAAAACAAAACACTTTTGCACACTTTCCGTGTCTTGCCTTTAGAGACGTGCTTCATTTTTCCACCATCGCACTGACTGTCCTTTCCTCCCTGGTGACGTGGAGGAGTGCTTCTCCAACATACGTGGAAGGAAGACACTGCAAAATGTGCCACGCACTGTTTCTTGGTATTTTAATTTGAAACTCTTGTGCGTTGCATAATTCTTTTTCCAAGTCATTCCAGAAATGAGTCACATGCACAGGCAGGAACAGGAACACGAAAGGTCCTGCCCGTGACACAACACCGTGCGTGTTTATCGACAACCACAGCGAGGTGTCCAGACTCACCGTTTGCCGCGGCCATCAGGGCTTGGAGCTGTTCCGCTTCAGTTGGGGGTTGGGGCCAGGGGCCGGTTCCCATGGCAACCTCGGGTCCTCCGGCAGCCCTGCGTGTGTTGGAAGGGGAGAGAGGAAAGGAGGGTGAGACCCACTGGCAATAACAAGTAGCTTTCATCCTTGGTGGCAAATACACACTTTGGTCGAGGTGTCATAGGGTGGCTACACATGAATGACATTAATTCACCATCACAGGGTTGTTGACCAAAAGTGCGCTTGCAGGAAAGAACCTGCAATGTATTTTATTGTCCTGGTCCTCACACTGCGTGAGCACAGTCTGTTTTAATGTCCTGGTCCTCACATTGCGTGAACACAGTCTATCTTAATAGTCTGGTCCTCACACTGCGTGAACACACAATCTATTTTACTGTCCTGGTCCTCACATTGCGTGAACACACGATCTATGTTATTGTCCTGGTCTTCACATTGCCTGAACACACAGTCTATTTTAATGTTCTGAACACACAGTCTATTTTAATGTCCTGGTCCTCACATTGCGTGAACACACAATCTATGTTATTGTCCTGGTCCTCAAATTGCCTGAACACACAGTCTATTTTAATGTCCTGGTCTTCACACTGCGTGAACACACAATCTATTTTATTGTCCTGGTCCTCACAACGCGTAAACACACAATCTATGTTATTGTCCTGGTCCTCACACCGCGTAAACACACAATCTATGTTATTGTCCTGGTCCTCACACTGCGTGAACACACGATCTATGTTATTGTCCTGGTCTTCACACTGCGTGAACACACGATCTATTTTACTGTCCTGGTCCTCACACTGCGTGAACACACGATCTATGTTATTGTCCTGGTCCTCACACTGCGTGAACACAATCTATTTTTTCTGTCCTGGTCCTCATACTGCGTGAACACACGATCTATGTTATTGTCCTGGTCCTCACACTGCGTGAACACACGATCTATGTTATTGTCCTGGTCCTCACACTGCGTGAACACACGATCTATGTTATTGTCCTGGTCCTCACACTGCGTGAACACACAATCTATTTTCCTGTCCTGGTCCTCACACTGCGTGAACACAATCTATTTCACTGTCCTGGTCCTCACACTGCGTGAACACACGATCTATGTTATTGTCCTGGTCCTCACACTGCGTGAACACACAATCTATTTTACTGTCCTGGTCCTCACACTGCGTGAACACACGATCTATGTCCTGGTCCTCACACCGCGTAAACACACAATCTATTTTATTGTCCTGGTCCTCACACTGCGTGAACACACAATCTATGTTATTGTCCTGGTCCTCAGACTGCGTAAACACACAATCTATGTTATTGTCCTGGTCCTCACACTGCGTGAACACACGATCTATGTTATTGTCCTGGTCCTCACACTGCGTGAACACATGATCTATGTTATTGTCCGGGTCCTCACACTGCGTGAACACACAATCTATTTTACTGTCCTGGTCCTCACACTGCGTTAACACACGATCTATGTTATTGTCCTGGTCCTCACACTGTGTGAACACACAATCTATTTTTCTGTCCTGGTCCTCACACTGCGTGAACACAATCAATTTTACTGTCCTGGTCCTCACACTGCGTGAACACACGATCTATGTTATTGTCCTGGTCCTCACACCGCGTGAACACACAATCTATTTTACTGTCCTGGTCCTCACACCGCGTGAACACGAGCACTGCACCTAAAAACTGGGTCATGCTGCTTTTAATCCGTGTTATACGAGTGCTACACAACAAACAATCCTCTTGAATGAATTACAATAAGGCAGGAGGGGGGGGGGAGGTGCTTAACAAAACACAGCTCACATAGTTGAGCGTCCGCCATCTTCCTTTCATCGTGCTTGAGATAAAAAAAACAAAACGGGAGCGCTTCATTTACACTAAACCAGCCTCTGGTTTATCGCTCCCTGTGGTCAGTGTTATCACTTCCTGTGGTCCAGAGTGCTGTTTATCTCCTACATTTATATTTTATTGCCTCGCCGGGAAGATCCAAGCCTGCGTCTGAAGATAACCTCCCCTCCGTCACATTCTTGTTGACTTTTTGATAGCCCTAAATTAGGCAGAAAAGCCACAGATGTGATGATGTCGGGCTACACACAAACAGGCACAGAGACACACTGCAGCCTGAGGAAAATATACATAAGCTCCATTTCTTTTGCACACATAAAAGGCGAAGCACTTCTACACAACACCGCACGCGACAAAATGTTGCCACAGTCCTTTTTCTACGCCACAGCAGGCATTGTGGCCTAGATATGCACACGCCATCAAACTTTCAGGGAGACTAGAACAGAAGCTCTATGAGCCGAGTACAGCTACACACAGCACAGCCTCGGTGTCACAAGCAACTCTCCGCCCTTGTCGGCCAATCAGGTCCTGTCGGTGGTCGACGTGGAAACGCCGATGAGCGAGGAAGGGCAGAGAGTGGCCACACGTTCTACGTCTAAATGAGTACCTTGTCCCACTCTTTGGCGTCCATCGTATGTGTGTACCGTATGGCATGTGGGGACTAAGAACACAACAAGTTATACAGTCGCAAACAACTACTAACTTTTTCTCAAACTTTTTTTCTTGTAGTTCACCATTTCTCATATTTTTGTTTCTCTCAGTATGATGTGGTGGAGAGGTGTCAATATGGTTTTCACTGAGGACCATATCGCAGTTGTGTTTGACCCCAGAGGGTCTTTTCTAACAGTGAATACTATTATTGCACACTTTTTAAATGCATTTTATTAGTTGATTTTTTTTAAATGAAAATGTAAAAAAAATATGGTAAGTTGCAATAAATTCACCTCAAAATGTGGTGTATATTACTGCAAATGGAAAAACAGTACAGCTGTTTTTATGGTAAAAAAAAAAAAAGGCAGGTCAGTTGCCAGAATTTACTGTAAAATCTACATTTGTTTTTTTTACTGTAAATAAAATAAACTGCAATTTTACAGTAAAATTGGGCACCTGAGCTGCCAGTTTTTTTTTTTATATACCGCAAATTAACAACTGTAGATTTTTTGGTGTGCTACTGTAAATGCCAAAACAGCGCCACAGTTTATTACAGTAAAAAAAAAAAACTATTATTTTTTTTCCATTTAAAGAAACATTATGTAAAAACCAAAGTCAATTTCACAATCTGACCGTGAAATCTATTGCTATCGCTTTGAAATAAATGATCATCATTGGTATTTATTTATATTAAAAAAATGTTTCTCAAGTTTGACAATATATTTTTGCATAATTACACAATATTTAAGTTAACATAATTTGTGATTACATGGAGAAAGTGCATGAATAAAATGTTAATTAATGCTCAGTTTGCTACACTGATTTGCTTTAACAAGCAACGCTTACATAACTTAATAGTGCAAAATCAACTTTCAAAAAACAAACGAAAAAACATCAATGGTATATTAAATCAAATTAAAAAAAAAAAAAAGCCTTTTTTCTTTTTGCAGCCTTCTGAGGTAAATATCGACATTAACTTTTTCCACAGGTTAATAAATTTGAAAATGAAAAAAACAATGAGGTGGGCGGGGTTGGGAGGGTGGGGTTAGGTGGTAGTGGGTGGAGGTGTATATTGTAGCATCCTGGAAGAGTTAATAATAATAATAATAATAATAATAATGAATTAGATTTATATCGCGCTTTTCTATTGTTAGATACTCAAAGCGCTCACAGAGAGTTAGTGCTGCAAGGGGTTGTGGGTATTTGTCTGTTGTGTTTATGTTGTGTTACGGTGCGGATGTTCTCCCGAAATGTGTTTGTCATATTTGTAACAGTGTTAAAGTTGTTTATACGGCCACCCTCAGTGTGACCTGTATAGCTGTTGACCAAGTATGCCTTGCATTCACTTAAGTTTGCGTTAAAGCCGCATATATTATGTGGCTGGGCCGTCACGCAGTTTTTATGGAGGAAAAGCAGACGAGATGACAGGTTGTAGAGGACGCTAAAGGCAGTGGCTTTAAGACACGCCCCCAATATTGTTGTCCAAGTTTGATAATATATTTTTGCAAAATTATACAATATTTAAGTTAACATAATTTGTGATTACATGGAGTACATTTTTTTTTCTCCCAAAGTACAAAGAAAGAATACATTTAGGAAGAAAAGTTACAGTACTTTTTTGATTTCCAGGCTCTCGAGGGCCAAATAAAATGAAGTCTGGCCCCCGGGCCTTGAGTTTGACAAATATGATGGAGTGGAATTCTACACTACAGCGAACTGCAAACATAACAATTAACATGTTATCACAATTTTTTGTTATGATTATTGAATTATATCAATAAATTGGAAGTGAGCTTCATTATCATTGCCGATTGAGTGAAATGAATTACATAGCACTTTTTCTCAAGAGACTCACAGCGCTTTACAGTGTGAAATTCAGTTTGTTAGTAGGGTAGAATATATAAAAATGAATTATTTTATTTTATTTTAAATATTAAAACATGTTCAATAAAAATGTAATTTATTTTTGTAGGATTCTAATCAATGTAATAAATACAATACAAGTAATAGGGTACTAATTCAATTGAAAAAAAAAAGATACATATTTAACAAATATTAAACTTGGAAAAGAATTACAGAACAACACAATGTTTTAAGAAAATTTTCAACAAATAAAAATCGTTTTTAAATTATGATGATTCATAAACATGATAAATATTAATGGGATAAAGCATAATTCACATTTGTTTCTGTATCCAGTTAAAATAGTTTCCATTATTGTCAATACTTTGAGGAATGTTCAATATTCAACTAAATAAGAAGTTTGGTGCATATATATTTGCATTCATGTTTTCATTTTTAAACAGTAAATATAGGGCTTTTCTCCTCTTTCTTTTAACTTTTTGTAAATAATATTGTCACTTTTTTAGATATTTTTTTAAATTTTAAAATATTAAAACATGTTCATAAAAAAATTAATGTCCCATTGTAGGATTAATATGATAAAAACAATAAAATCAACAGGGCACTAATTAAATAGAAAAAATAAAAAAAGATAAATATTTTAAAAATATTAATCCTGGAAAAGAATTAGAGAATACTAAGTTTTTACATTTTTTTTAAAACAAATAAATACATATTTAAGTTATGAGGATTTCTAAAAATGATACATTTTCGAAGCATAAAGCACAATTCACATTTGTTTCAATAGCCGGTTGGAATAGTTTCCATTATTGTCAATAATTTGAGAAATGCTCAATATTCAACCAAATAAGAAGTTTGGTGCATATATATTTGCATTCATGTTTTCATTTTTAAACAGTGAATATTGGGCTTTTCTCCTCTTTCTTTTAACTTTTTGTAAATAATATTGTCACTTTTTTAGATATTTTTTTAAATTTTAAAATATTAAAACATGTTCATAAAAAAAATAATGTCCCATTGTAGGATTAATATGATAAAAACAATCAAATCAACAGGGCACTAATTAAATTGAAAAAATAAAAAAAAGATAAATATTTAAAAAATATTAATCCTGGAAAAGAATTGGAGAATACTAAGTTTTTACATTTTTTTAAAACAAATAAATACATATTTAAGTTATGAGGATTTCTAAAAATGATAAATATTCGAAGCATAAAGCACAATTCACATTTGTTTCAATAGCCGGTTGGAATAGTTTCCATTATTGTCAATAATTTGAGAAATGCTCAATATTCAACCAAATAAGGAGTTTGGTGTATATATATTTGCATTCATGTTTTCATTTTTAAACAGTGAATATTGGGCTTTTTTCTTCTTTCTTTTAACTTTTTGAAATGAATATTGTCACATTTTTAGATATTTTTTAAATTTTAAATATTAATACATGTTCATTAAAAAGGTAATGTCCCATTTTAGGAATCTAATTAATATAATAAATATAACACAATTAATAGGGTACTAATTGAATAGAAAAAATAATATAATTTAAAAAAATATAAAAATATTAAGATAGAAAAGAACTGAAGAACAATACAATATTTGTACTTATTTTTTTTTAATAACAAATTAAAACATTATTAAAATTATGATGATTTCTATTCGTAGCATAAAGCATAATTCATATGTGTTTCAATACTAGGTTAGAATAGTTTCTGTTATTGTAAATACTTTGAGGAATGTTCAATATTTAACTAAATAGGAAGTTTGGTGCATATATATTTGCATTTATGTTTTCATTTTTAAACAGTGAATATGGCCTTTTTTCCTTTTTCTTTTAACGTTTTGTCAATAATGCACAAAATTCGGATATGCAAAAAATAAAACACATTTTGTCCCCTCATTCTATTTAAAGGCCTACTGAAATGAGATGATCTTATTTAAACGGGGATAGTAGGTCCATTCTATGTGTCATACTTCATCATTTCGCCATATTGCCATATTTTTGCTGAAAGGATTTAGTAGAGAACATCCACGATAAAGTTGGCAACTTTTGGTGGCTAATAAAAAAGCCTTGCCTGTAGCGTCAGTCGCAGACGATGTGCGCGTGACGTCACGGGTTGTGGAGCTCCTCACATCTGAACATAGTTTACAATCATGGCCACCAGCAGCAAGAGCGATTCGGACCGAGAAAGCGACTATTTCCCCATTAATTTGAGCGGGGGTGAAAGATTCGTGGATGACGAAAGTGAGAATGAAACTCTAGAAAAAAAAAATAGACTATACAGTGGGAGCGATTCAGATGTTATTAGACACGTTTACTAGGATAATTCTGGAAAATCCCTTATCTGCTTATTGCGTTACTAATGTTTTAGTGAGATTATATGGTTGTACTTGTACAACCTGAAGGTCGGCCCTGCACCTTTCTTCAGCACCAGTCGACGGGTGGTGGCGATGCCCATCTCTGCACTTCGCAAGGGACCCTCTTCGAAACATGGTCTTTCGAAATGATCGCTGCCTAATACACTGTACTTTGTGTGTGTGGTCCAATCCAACCGTGTTGGCTTGATAAATGCTAAATGGGTTGTACTTGTATAGCGCTTTTCTACCTTCAAGGTACTCAAAGCGCTTTGACACTACTTCGACATTTACCCATTCACACACTGGTGGAGGGAGCTGCCATGCAAGGCGCTAACCAGCACCCATCAGGAGCAAGGGTGAAGTGTCTTGCTCAAGGACACAACGGACGTGACGAGGTTGGTACTAGGTGGGGATTGAACCAAGGACCCTCGGGTTGCGCACGGCCACTCATCCACTGCACCACGCCGTCACCAACTTCACTTCACTTCACTAGCTTGACTGTCATCTTTCGGGAATGTAAACAACGAAACACCGGCTATGTTTGTGTTGCTAAAGGCGGCCGCAATACACCGCTTCCCACCTACAGCTTTCTTCTTTGATGTCTCCATTGTTCATAAAACAAATTGCAAAAGATAAACCAAAACAGATGTCCAGAATACTGTGGAATTTTGCGATGAAAACGGACGATTAATAGCTAGGCACAAAATGTCCTCTGCAATGCGTGACGTCATCATACCGCCACGTTTTAGCATGATACTTCCGCGCGAAATTTAAAATTGCAATTTAGCAAACTAAAGCGGTCGTATTGGCATGTGTTGCAATGTTAATATTTCATCATTGATATATAAACTATCAGACTGTGTGGTCGCTAGTAGTGAGTTTCAGTAGGCCTTTAAGATAAGCTCATGTCCTGGATGGCAGCCTATTGTGCAGAGGTCCCTAATGAAGTGTCCATGGTCCCTGCAGTATTTATGTGTGTAAAAGCTTCCTGACCAGATTGATTCCCCCCACCAGCTGCTGTTTAACAGCACAGAGTTGTGCAAGAACTACTGTGAAAGGTTGCTGCATGACGACATGGAGCAACATGATATCATGTGTGGACCCCCCCCCCCCCTGGTCCCCAAACATGTCATCGCTTAGATTAAACAAACACAAAAAAAGACAACAACCCTTTAAATGCCAGAAAAAGAGGCGAGAACAAGTACATTCTTCTTCCCCTCCCCCACCAGCGGGCTGTGGCGACCATCGCTCATCTGCAGCACGGAGCCAGCGGAGGAGGAGGAGAGGAACACGAGGGGGAGGGAGCGAGGAGGCTGCGGCAGCCATTTTAGAAAGCATGGCTGCATCAGTCAGGAGTGGGAATCTCTTTCAATCAGGGTATGGAAAAACAACCACAAGATGAAACGCCCGCAAGGACCTGATGTCCCCTTTAACTTCCCCTTTATGTCTTGAGTGTGAGTTAAAGGAGTTGACTCACCCGCTGGGTCCGGGTCTCTGGCCCTGGTTAAAGCGCCAGTCGTTGTTGGGCGGCTTTTGCTGCAAAAAAGACAAGAGAAGTCCAGACATGAAATGCAGGTTCAAGAGCAACCAAGCGCCACTTCTCAACTGGACTTTTACGTCACCTTGCTTTGTGGCTGACACATCTGTTCGTGTAAGTGTGTGTGTGTGTGTGTGCACTTTTGCAGTCAGCATCATGTTGTTTTTGAGCTGGAAATGTGAAAAGGGCAGCACAAAACGGTGCAAACCTGCACTAACATCTGCTCAGCACACTGAATGGAACTTAAGAGTTGTGCAAAAAAAAAAAAAAAAGGCATAACTAGGTCAGCAGCTATAAAAAGTTGTCCCTGTTCCTCTTTTTTTTTTTCATCCTTCCCTCTACAGACACACTGTTATTATTATATATTGTACATACAGTAAAATGCAAGCCCATCCATCCATCCATTTTCTATCGTTTATTCCCTTTGGGGTCGCTGGTGCCTCATCAGTAAAAAAAAAAACTACAGAAAACTACATAAAAATGCGACCTTGTGTCACCATGCCTGCAATTTGTTGACACATGACACACAAAAGCTGATACAAATAATAACAGAAGAAATGAACAAAGTAAAAAGATAGTTTGACCAAAACAGACTTTCTTTGAATCTCAGTGAAGCTAAAATAATGCTATTTGGGAAAAGCGGGAGGGAAAGTCAAACAATTACAAATAGGCCGAGTACGGTAGATATTGGGCGTCACGGTGGCGGAGGGGTTAGTGCATGTGCCTCACAATACGAAGGTCCTGAGTAGTCCTGGGTTCAATCCCGGGCTTGGGATCTTTCTGTGTGAAGTTTGCATATTCTCCCCATGAATGTGTGGGTTCCCTCCGGGTACTCCGGCTTCCTCCCACCTCCTAAGACCTGCACCTAGGGATAGGCCCCTCCCACCTCCAAAGACCTGCACCTGGGGATAGGCCCCCTCCCACCTCCAAAGACCTGCACCTGGGGATAGGCCCCCTCCCACCTCCAAAGACATGCACCTGGGGATAGGCCCCTCCCACCTCCAAAGACCTGCACCTGGGGATAGGCCCCTCCCACCTCCAAAGACCTGCACCTAGGGATAGGCCCCTCCCACCTCCAAAGACCTGCACCTGGGGATAGGCCCCTCCCACCTCCAAAGACCTGCACCTGGGGATAGGCCCCTCCCACCTCCAAAGACATGCACCTGGGGATAGGCCCCTCCCACCTCCAAAGACCTGCACCTGGGGATAGGCCCCTCCCACCTCCAAAGACATGCACCTGGGGATAGGCCCCTCCCACCTCCAAAGACATGCACCTGGGGATAGGCCCCTCCCACCTCCAAAGACATGCACCAGGGGATAGGTTGATTGCCAACACTAAATGGTCCCTAGTGTGTGAATGTGAGTGTGAATGTTGTCTGTCTATCTGTGTTGGCCCTGCGATGAGGTGGCGACTTGTCCAGGGTGTACGCCGCCTTCCGCCCGATTTGAGCTGAGATAGGCGCCAGCGCCCCCCCGCCATCCCAAAGGGAATAAGCGGTAGATATTGAAAGGGTAAAAAGAAAACACGCATAGAAAACCTCCCAGGTAGGAGCATGATAACATGAATGTGCATGTGGTATATTTTAATAAGGGCTAGGATCTAAACTTCCCAGAACAAGCTAGTCAGGTTACTTTTAGACCTCCACCCCAGATCACACCTCATTCCAACCCACTTCTCCAAAGAGGGCTGGCTCAGGGTGGAGGACAGAGTCAAACAACTTGCACTGAGCCTGGTCTATAAAATCTGCTACACCTCCCTGATACCCAAGTACATGTCGAACTACTTCTTTAATGTAAATGACCGCCGTAACCACAACACCGGGGGGAGTTCCACAAACCATGTTAAACCTAGATTCCGATCTAACAAAGGTCTTAACTCATTCTCCTTCTATGCCACATCGGTATAAAAGTAAGTGCATCTCTATCCTCCTTCAAAACCACTCTAAAACAACACCTCCAGGCAACTTCAACCCTTTACTAATACCCTCCTCCATCCACATCCCATCTCCCCGGATTGTAAATAACCTAATGTAAATAATCAAATGTACTTCTAATGTATTTACTTGTTCTTATGCTATGTGAACTCACTATGTTCTCTGCTGGCTGTACATATCCTACTAAGTAAGACCTACACTCTTTCAATGTCCATTTCTCTGTTGATGCAATTGTTGATGACTGAAGTACTGATATCAACCAAAACTCCTCATCCCACCCCCCGGATTGTAAATAATGTAAATAATTCAATATGATGATTAACCTGTGTGATGACTGTTTTACGCTGATAGTATATATTTGTACCATTAATTGATTAACGTGGACCCCGACTTAAACAAGTTGAAAAACTTATTGGGGTGTTACCATTTAGTGGTCAATTGTACGGAATATGTACTGTACTGTGCAATCTACTAATAAAAGTATCAATCAATCAATCGATATAGGGAGCAAACTAGGGCTATCGTCGATGTAGCGGTTCACATAGCTGCCACACCAAGCATGAAAAATGTTTTACACTGACAAAATATATTTTTCTGTCATTTACATAGCACTTTTCTCTAGTGACTCAAATAGTGAAACCCAATATCTAAGTTACATTCAAACCAGTGTGGGTGGCACTGGGGGCAGGTGGGTCAAGTGTCTTGCCCAAGGACACAACGGCAGTGACTAGGATGGAGGAAGCGGGGCTCGAACCTGGAACCCTCAAGTTGCTGGCACGGCCACTCTACCAACCGAGCTATACCGCCCCAACAACTATTCTGTACACAAGGCGTGGTGTACAAAATCCTGCCAAATTGTCGTGAGAAGCACTTAAGTCCATCCCAAGTCTTTTCCACCTCTCTCCCGCTCTCTTGTTGTGCACCGATGCGGAGAATGCAAGCCGGGCCGAGCTCCAGATTGACACAAGAGGTCCCTGGAGCAAGAGGCCGGGATGATGCAGTGCATTATTAAAATAGTTGTTGTACCACTCACAGGGGAATGATGGAGCCCGAGGGAAGACGGTTAAGAAGGGGGGAAAAAGAATAACGCAGCTATTTTAATAGCGAGAGGATGTTTATGATGCGTTACAGAACTCTCGGTACACCCAATCACCAACCACGGCATAATCAGGGCTGTCAAACTCAAATACAGAGTGGGCCAACATTTAAAACCAAGGTTGAACAAATTGACCTTTTAGTAGATTAGATTAGATTAGATAGTACTTTATTTATTCCGTCAGGAGAGTTCCTTCAGGAAAATTACAATTTTCAGCACAATCCCATTCAAGATCAGACAAACATTACAGGGAGACAGAACAGGATCGCTGACGGGTCTGCCGGCTTCCAGCGCCCCTTACAAAAAAGATGAGATACAGGTAAACATGGGGGGGAGAAAAGAATAGATTAAAAAAAAAAAAAAAAAAAAAAAATATGGATCCCAACAAGTTCTGCATTGAATATTGAACAAACAAGGCTTATGTAACATGCAAAATCCAGTTTCAAATAACAATAATAATAATTAAAAAATATCAATGGCATATCAAATAAAATGTAAATAAAAATGTAATATCTCGTTTCTATTTGCAGCCTTCTGAGGTAAATATCAAAATAAACTTTTTCAAAATAAATACATGTATGTGGTGTTTTTATGCATTTAAAAACTAAAACGGGTCGGTGCCGACCCTAACACAAGACGAAGGTTAAATATTGATGTTAAAGATTTCTTGAAGAAATGTTTAGAATGAAGTTGATGAATCCAGATGGATCTCTATTACAATCCCCAAAGAGGGCACTTTAAGTTGATGATTACTTTTATTTATAATTGAATCACTTGTTTATTTTTCAACAAGTTTTTAGTTATTTGTATATCTTTTTTTCCAAATAGTTCAATAAAGACCACTACAAATGAGCAATATTTTGCACTGTTATACAATTTAATAAATCAGAAACTGATGACATAGTGCTGTATTTTACTTTTTTTAATCTCTTTTTTTTCAACCAAAAATGCTTTGCTCTGATTAGGGGGTCCTTGAATTAAAAAAACGTTTACCGAAAAAAGGTTGAGAAGCACTGAACTAGAATATCTGTTATGATCCGCTGCATGGATCATATTCTGTTTGGGTTTTTCGGGTGTTGGACTCTGTTTAGTTCCTGTTTATGCACCTCTGAGTTTGTTTCTGTTGCCATGACTACAGTTTGCCCTGCGTCTGGTTAGTGTTCAAGACACTTACCTGTTGTCCAAGCACTAATCAGAGGGCTATTTAGTTTTTATCCTGGCCTCACTTGGTTTTGCTTCCTAATTTGCTTTATGCTACAGTTGACGACGTTTTATTCCTGCTTCATACCTGCTAGTTTCCACGCTAGGCTATTTTGCTAGCTCACACGCTAGCCATTTGGTTTGCTGCCTTAAGTGCTATCAATCCAATCCACTTTATTTATATAGCACATTTAAACAACAATAACATTTCCAAAGTGCTGCACAGCCATGTTAAAAATAATTGTAAAAAACAAATAAAATAAAATAAAAAATATATATATTATGCTCCACCAATGGCTGAATACAAATAAAAAATAAATAAATATAAAACCAATAAAAACAATATAAAAACAAATATGATTAAAAACTATTTTAAAGGGTAAAATCAATTAAAACAGTAAAATAGAAACCAAAACACAGAGGACAACAGAGGACAGAGGACCACACTACTCACATAGTGTTAAAAGCCAAAGAATAAAAGACGAGACTTAAAACACTCCACTATCAGCACGTTTTTTTTCGTTCTGTCTGATCTATTACTGAATAAATAATTTTCCTACCAGCACGCTGTGTCTGAAGCCCGTCTGCATTTCTGGGAGAGCGAGCCCCACATCACTATGCGCCCGGGTCGTCACAATATCATGCAAAAATGCAGATTCCAACCATTGAAATACTTTGTATAGTTGAAGACTTACTGTCATTAGAAAACATTAATGCACATCGTAATGGCAGCTACACTTTCCATCTTAAAGATCTAAAAAATAGTATTTGGGAATGTCCGGCGGGCCAGATTGAAATACTTAACGGGCCGCATGTGGCCCCCGGACCTTAATTTGCCCAGGTCTGACGTAAATGAACTTGCCTTATTACTGACAGTGTCAGTCAAAACAAATGTTCATTATCTTGGGGGAGGACTTTGGTGCCACGGCCACAAGTGTACCGAATGATTCTGGAGCAAGACAGGGAGAGTTTGTGTTCTGTAGCCGCCAGAGGAAGCAAACATCCAACATTCCAGCCACTCGCACACAAAACGATGCCAAGGTCGGAACACACTGGACTAATATAGACTACAGCACACTGCTAGGATAAAAGGCCGCGTCATAAAAAGCACGATAAAACCGTTGACCAAAGTCGGGTGTGGATTTAACCTCATGCAAATCATGCACTTTCTACCAGCTTAGAGCATTTTCTTTGGGTCT